>NW_027069480.1:371050-435509 GCF_002906115.3 Quercus suber
ATATATATATATATTGAATTTTTTTTATTTAAAATCTATTTTTCTTGCTTTTTGAGATGCAAAATTACTAATTAAGTTTTTGTATTTAAGTTCCTCTAACATTTCTTTTTCAATTGATAATATAGCTAATCCATTTAATCTTTCTTGTGACATAGTAGACCTTAAATAAGATTTTATTAATTTTAATTTTGAAAAACTTCTTTCTGCAGATGCAACCGTAACAGGTATTGTTAGTAATATTCTATAAGCAATATATGCATTTGGAAAAGAATCTAGTCTTTTTAAATAATTAAGTACATTAATTGGAGTATTTTCATCTATTTGCACAACTTCTTTTAAAATTTTTAGTTCTGAAAATAAATCTAAGCCATCAATATCATAATAAACATCATGTTTGAGAAAACTTTCAAGATTAAGACAATATTTTTTCAAACTATTATCATCTAGTACTTTTAGTTTTTCAAAATTAAATAAAAAACCAAAAATATTCTCATATATTTGAAATTGTTCAAACCTACTTTCAATTGATGAAATAGCTTGATCTACTATATATAAAAAATAATTAATTCTAAAAGATTCTTCAGCAGATTGTGTTATCTCATCATTGGCATTCTCATCAAATTGTTTCTTTCTACGAATTATACGTTTTTCATGAAATATAGGCTCTATTTCCATTTTGATTGCAATCTCTTTAGATGAAATAATAGCAGATGTAAATCCATCTTCTCTATATTTTTTAAAAAAGATATGAGACCTTTTAGTTGATCTATGGCAACATCAATATGCATGTCTTTTGATTGTAAATTTTTACTAACAGAGTTAACGGCAAATAATATATCATACCAAATAGTCATTCCTAACAAGAATTCAAAACTTTCAAGCTCATATGTTGCCAACAATCAGCTTCACTTTTTGTTTTAGGATCGATAGAATGCCACTACAAAAAAAAGATTAAAAAAAAAAAAAAACAATAACAACAAAAGAAGCTACAGTTTAAGTCCTAGGTGCTACTTCTTGGTCTCAAGGGGGTCTTCTTTTTGGCTCGGCTGGGAGGCAGGGACATCCTTGACCTGAGGATCATTCTTTTTGGTCTTGGCCTCCGTCTCCTTCGCTTTGGCCTTAACAGCATCCTTGACCTCTGAGGGGGGCTTAGTCCCCTTGCCCTTACCTTTGTCTTTGGCCCCCTCAGCCTCTTGGCCTTGATCACCTACTTAGCTGGGTCCTTTTGAAGCTTCAGGGAGGAGGAGAGCAACCTATGTGGTTAGGGGTTGCTCTGAAGACTCAAGAGTAATGGTAGAGGGGGATGGGAAGCCAACTGGAATTTCACGGATCTCGGGGTGGTAGTACATTTTCCTCGGTTGCCTCCACTCTGAATCTATAGGGGCTCCTGCAACATTGAGGGCTTCTGCCCATGTAGCATCACAGTAATCCCTGCAGACCTCGGCTAGCTCCTCAATGAGCTTGGCTTGTGTCTCCTTCACGCCGAGGGTGTAGGATGCTTGTTTTTCAACCTCTGCTGCCTCTTTGGCCAACTGAGCTACCTCCTTAGCCTTTTGCATCTCTACCTTCAGATCCAACACAAGTTGCCTTGCAGTAGCTAGCTCTAACTTAGTCTGATAAAGCAACTTGTGTTGGTCTTTAGCTTGAGTCTCGGCATTCTTCAATCCTACCTGAACACTCTTTCTTTCCCTCTCCTCGATAGTTAGCTTGGAGAGCAGCTCTGCGTTTTCCTCCTTCGCGGTAGCCAAGGCCTTTTCAGTTTCAAGGAGGAGGTGGACCTCGTTCCTAACATTGTTTTCGGCCTCTTTGACCCATTCCTCAGCCACAAAGACTTCTTGGGTGATCTGCACAAAGACAATATAGCAACCCCATGAGAACGAAAAAGAGAGAAAAAACTCATTAGTACTCAAATAAATAAAAGGTGTGTTGCTGTAAACTTACCATGGCAAGGTCCCTTTTTAGGGACATGAAGAGGTCCTGGTTCTTCCACTTTGTCACAGCGTCCATATCCTTGGGCAAGAGAAGTGGTTGCTCCAAGACCTTAGCTATGTATGGACTGTGACCTCTTTGGAACTCCCTGATAGAGGTGTTCCAAGGCATGGCAGCCCCATCCACTTCAAGTCGAGGAGAACCAAGTGTGTTGCTGAAGGCACACCACGACCCTAGTTTGCTCCTTTTGGCTGTCCACAGAAGGGACCTCTTGTCCCGAGGGTCTTTGGCCATTCTCTGCTGTTTAGTCCCCTTTTGGGGGCCCACCTCCCCTCTTTAAGCTCCTGGATTGGCCTTTTCTTCTTTAGATCTAGAATGGCGTGCAGTCTGAGGTTAGTGGGGGGTAGAAGAGGAGGAGGGGGAAGAGTGGGAGGAACTTGGGTCTTCGGGGCTTCTTTTGAAGTTGACACCTTGTTCCTTGTAGCCATAAGGTCTCTTAGACGCTTGTTCCCTCGGTTAAGTGCCATCTCGTCTTCCCCTTCTTCGGAGGTGTTGTCTAGACGGGCAACCACCAAAATAGGGGCATGAACACTTGAGTGCCTATCGGCTCGTCCTCGGCATCTGAGATGTGAATTAGTTGAGCCTCGAGGTTCTCATCTTCCTTGAAGTGAAACTTATTTATCTCCTTCTCGAGTGATGAGCGTGAAGAGGCAATCTCCTCCCCTGGTGGTGCTGCTTCTTCAGGCAAAACCTACTGAAGTGGGAATACGACTGGTGGAAGATCTTCTCAAGCTAAGAAATCGGGCTGCGAAACGTCAATCCGGTGGATTCTAGGATCGCCTGCCCTTATGGCTTGGCCTATGTCTTGGAATGCTGTTGACAGGGGCTCAAAGTCCAATACCAGGTGGACAGCTCGCAGTTGCTCGTCTACATTCACAAAAATCTCAGACCTCAGCAACGTGTTGAGAGCCGGAACATTGACCAAACTGAGTCTCGGGGCAACGTGCTGTTTGTCTACAAAAACATCTGAGAAGGGAATTGTGGTTAGATTAATGAAATTTATCATCAGAGGAAGGCGAAGTGTTGAAATTGAAAGGAAATGAAGCTATAGGGGCTAAACCCCATGCCAAGGGATGTAAACCTAGGGTACCCCACCTGGATCTCCCTCCCGAGTTGGGCAGTGAAGACCGCTGTGCAAATCCCCAAAGGCGATCAGGTAGTCATCCTTCATGTCTTTGTTATACTTGGGAAGACACGATGTCATTCCTCCTTCTATAAAAGCGATCATAGGAATGACAACCTCTCCTTCCTCCCTATGTGTGACTATTTGGTCTGGAGCACAATATCGTAGGACTACTCCCTGTGGAATATGATACTTAGCTTTAAAACCCTCCATATTGGCTTCAGAGTCTACGAGGTGCTTAAATCTACCTATTTGGTCAAACTAAAGGGAAAGAGATGAAGTTTTTAAGAAAAAGAAATAAAGAATGGAGGGCCGAGGAGAAAATAACCTAGAAAAAAGGAAACCTACGAAAGTAAGGACTTTAGTTTCTTCTGATACTTCTTGGAGGTTTGAATTTTTCAGAGGGAAAGACTTGGAGACTTTAGGAGTTTAGGAAATCTTGAAGGTTTGAGAGCTAGGAATCTCTGAGAGCTTGAGAACTTGTGAAATGATGGAAAATGATTTCCCTTGGTCCCTTATATAAGGGATGGGATTGAGTGGGAGTTATCCCGCCCAAAATTCAAGGAGAAATGCCAACCAGAGGATCTGTGTCTCACTGTTGGATGCGGGGAACAAAGTGTCGCCTGGAGCAATTAATGACGCATCGCGGGCTCTGAAGCGTCAGTGACGGTTATGGGGCGCGAAAAATGGTACTCCTACACATGTAAGCCAAAGAATTTAATGAATGATCTTAACCTTTAACAAATCAAAACCCCACTTTTTCTCATCGGATAAGAGGACAAAAAACCGGAGTTTTGAGGGGCTATTGTAGGGTTAAGGACCCAAAAAATTGTATATTGGGCTTTGCGCTTTGTCCGTGGAGGTTGACTGGTCCGAGGACCAATAAACAGTAGTGAGAATGTCAAGTTTCAAGTCCCATGAATGAGAAGCCAACGAAGAGTATGGGAAAGGAGGTCCAAGAGGGCTCACCTCCACGGATGAGTAAAGCACATATTAAATACATGTCCCATCATTCAAGGTGACATTCCAGGATGTTCCACTGACAGGAACGTGTATTGTGAACGCATAAGAGGGATGGAAGCTCAAAAATATCTAAGGAAAATCCACTGCCACCATATTAAATGTTCTGCAGCTAATTTTCTTGTCGCATTTATGTGGAGAAGACTCCTGAACAATGCTACCTTGGCTATCCCGACTCATAGAGAGCTAGAAAAGGTGTCCGATGGGACAAGCACTCAAGTAATGGCTTGGATGATTAACAAATGGAGGGCCAAGATTATTAGGAGGGAGATATATAATGTAAGAGGCCCCTAAAGGGAAGGGGATTGGAAAACTAAGAAAGAAGTACTGTAGCAATCTAGAATCAAACTTGTAACCATACTTGAGAACACTTTATAATAATCAGTCTCCTTGGACATTGCTGAGGACCTTTTTTCTTCATTTTAAACTTGCTTATTTTCACTCTTTTATCACACATTGGTACTTTCTCTTCTTCAATCTCACAAATTTCTCATGGTTGTATTTCAAAAATTAGGCCCGGGTTTTCTAGTTTAAATCTATGGGTTTTATTTGGTTTATTTAATTGTGATTTTTGGAATAAATAAGTTGTAATTTGTGGGTTTTTATGAGTTCCTGAGAATAGAAGAGTAGTGGATTTTCAGGGTTCTTATATTTTTTGATGGGGTTCTTATTGTACCAAAAGCATAGATTTTCACTAGCTTAATAACTGAATACATACAAACAAATGGCTTTGAGTTTGAGGATAACAAGATGAGCTTTTGTTTTGTAATTATAATATGGTTGTGAACAAGTGAGAATGATATCTTGCTTGGACTGAAGACAATCAAGAAGTTAGCCTGGAAAGTACCTACTGTTTTTGGAGCTTAACAATTTGGCCTTCTGCATAGCACAAGTATTCTTGACTGGTGTTTAGCCTTTAAACATAATAAGATTTTAGATTTTTTTCCCTCTTTTTGTTTTACATTTAATCTCAAGACAAGACCAGACATTAGACAGAACTCGAGTTTATTCCACGTTGCATTTTTAATTCTAAAAATGCCAGATTAACTGTTGCCACTGTGTCACATTTTTTGGAATTCAATTTTCATAAACTCAAGTTACATGTCAAACTTGAGTTTCAAAACAGTAATAGTTTGCTAAATATTTCGCAAACAGTGGTAGATTGCAAAATATTTTGGCCAAAATAGTATTTGACCATTTTGACCTCCAATTTGGTCTTAAAGTTTGAAAAGTAACAATCATGTCCTTAATTAATTTGAAATCTTTGAATTTAATCCTATAAACTCCCCAAGTTAAAACACCCTGACTTGGCTATGGTATGATATCTCTTTGGAAGTGCTAGTCCACACTTCATAGTTGGAATCTCAAACCAGGCCTAAAACTCCATTTTCATATTTCAATTTGGATCAACTCGTTGTGATAAGAAGAAAGTACACCCATTAGGATCTTCGCCCTTTCACAAGCAAGCATGTTTTGAAGGAATTTCAATTTGTAGACCGAATTCAACCCTCATGCTTGTCATTCAAGGAGGCTACTTTTGGATCCATATACAATATACTTAATCTTCGTCTTACCTTTTTTTTATTTTAAATAATTTTTTTAAAAATTTTCTATGAATAATAAAACAATTTTCCTCTTACTAGTGCCTCTCGAGAAGCAAGAGCAATAAAAAAAATTCTTTAGTACTAGTTAGACTTTACATAGAAGTAGAGGGTTTTTTTATCTTAATTTTTTTTTTCTCGAAGAAACAGAAGAAGTTATATAGGAAGTTATATAGCTGTGCTATGCCCTCTCAACTAGTAAGTCTATATTATTCACTATCGCAGGGTGGTAGCTTGATGGTAGGAGTTCCTTGAACTATTATCTTTATGAGTTCGAGGGTTGTGATTTGAGTCGTGGCGCTTTAATTTAAAATGTTGTACCCACATAAATAGCCCCAAGTAGCTTCGATGGTTCCACGCCATAGAATTCGAGTTTAAGTAAGCCAAGGCAATAATACTGCACCATATAAGCCATTTTTTTGTTCATGAAAAAAAAAAAAAAAAAAAAAGGTAAGTCTATGTCCTTTATCAAAAAAGTAAGTCTATATTATTCTTTCTTAAAAAAGAAGAAGTCTAAAATATTAACTTGACAGTACAACTAATTGTTCTTAGCCAAAAGGACTAGAATTCAAGGACTGTGGTGACAATTATCAAACTGCTTGCGTAAGGACATCCGTTAGTTGAGATTTGATAGCCTAAGGACATTAGTTGCCCAACAACAAAAGTAAAACAATAAAGCATTGTAATTGTAATACTAAACACTCGAAAATGTCTTGCATATAAAACTTTAAAAATGTAAAATATTTTATTTTGAAACAAACGCAGCATTAATTACAAAAGTCACCTAAAAGATTTGACCCAGATGCTACAAGTCCTCATCATCATCATCTTTTATTATATAATAATAATAATAATCATCATCATCATCACTCATGATCTGCATCACAACTATCCTTGGAGTTGTACAAGTGAAATTATCATTATCGTTACCTGATGTAGGGTCGATAAGTTTACACTTGAAATCCTATATTTCTTAATCAGCAAAAAAAAAAAAAAAAAAAAAACCAATAAAATCAAGTAGTTTTAGTAGTTTCTCTTCAATTAGGGTTGATTCAATTGAAGAATCCAAACATAAAAGGACAAGGGATGAAACATGTGGCAACTATCTTGGAAAAACTCAAATCATAAAACTAATAATAAAAAAAAAGGATGAAGAAGAAGCTAGATTGAATGTTTGGTGGAACCATCTGATCACACCACCATAACAATACCAGAAACGCACCACCAAACTAGATCGCACCACCACAGAAAACACACAGATAACCCAAATTTGACAAAGACAGATGAGAAGAGAGATAGATCATATTGTGCCACCATTAATCCACCGCCGTGCCCACCAAAAATTAAAATACCATCGCACCACCATTGATCCCCTGCCTCACCCACTAGAAACTCATCTATTTGGTGGTGATTGTTCTGTTACAGAGAGAGAGAGAGAGAGAGAGAGAGAGAGAGAGAGAGAGAGAGAGAGAGAGAGAGAGAGAGAGGTGAAGAAAGTTAGACGAGAAGGAAGAAGAAAGTTAGACAGGGAGAGAGTGTCTAAATTGAATAAAAAATAATTATTTTTAATATAGCAATGCTTAGTGCCTCACTACAAGTAGCGTGAACATTGGGCATGTCAAAATTTTTTGCGAACTTAGCAAGACTAATGTATGCTTGTTTTGGTTGGGTTTAGACAAATTTTTGTTGAAATATTAAATTAGTGAAACTGATGTGAATGCTCTTAGGAATGTATTGTCAAACATCTTGTCAAATAAGGTAAGTCCTTTACTGCTTCCATGTCTTAAATAGCTTCTTTAACTTGGTATTTTTCATTAGAATGAACATAAGAAGATTTTTAAATGGGAGGTAGAGTGGAAAAGACAAAGATTGAATCCAAAACCTACTGCCATGTTAAATTACCAATTCTCCCAAAATTTTTTGGAATAATGGGTAATTTAACACATTATATTCAAAGACAGAATAATTATATATCTCACGCGCTATGCAAGTCTGGAACTAGTTATTTGAACACTAAAAACAAAAAGGAAATTTATTATATATGATGATTATGAAGATACTTAGGAATATACTATCAAACATCTTGTCAAAGAAGGTAAGTCCTTTACTACTTCCATGTCTTAAATGACTTCTTTAACCTATTATTTTCCATTAGAATGAACATAAAAATATTTTTAAATAGGAGATAGAGTAGAGGAGGCAAAGATTGAATTTAGAACTTTCTATCATGTTAAATTACCAATTCTCTCAAAAATCTTTGGGAGAATCGATAATTTAACACATTATATTCGATGACAAATAATTATATATCTTGCACACTATGCAGGTCTGGAACTGGTTATTTGAATACTAAAAACAATAAGGAAATTTATTATATATGATAGCTATGAAGATACTTAGGAATCTATTGTCAAATATCTTGTCAAATAAGGAAAGTCCTTTACTGCTTCTGGGTCTTAAATAGCTTTTTTAATCTAGTATTTTTCATTAAAATGAACATAATTTTTAAAAAAATGAGAGGTAGAGTAGAGGAAGCAAATATTTAATCGAGAATCTTCTACCATGTTTAATTACTAATTCTCCCAATTTTTTTGGAAAAATAGATAATTTAACACGTTATATTCAATGACAAAAAAATGTGCCTTCGGGGACATCCGATAAAATTGGAACAATGACAAAATAATCATATATTTTGTGCGCTACGCAGGTCTGAAACTAGTTATTTGAATAATATAAACAAAAAGAAAATTTATTATATATGATGGCTACGAAGACACTTGAGAATGTACTGTCTAACATCTTGTCAAAGAAGGTAGGTCCTTTACTACTTCAATGTCTTAAATGGCTTCTTTAACCCAGTATTTTCCATTAGAATGAACATAAACTCCTCCAGAATCAAGATAGAAGTCTCCCTTTCATAGATCAAAGCGTTTTGTGTTCTGGAGACTATTAGGAAGACATGGAGGCGTTGTTCGTCGGAAAGTTCCGTTCTCAACTCTGGTTTGTCTTACTCATATCTTTTCTTTTAAGCTTGATACTGCTTTTTTATTATCATTCGGCTATAACTGGTGGGGATCAAAATAATGGGGTCACCTTTCTGGTCAACAACTTTGTGAATGTAATCCAAGACCGTAAAAATAAATCTATTGATTTCGCTGTAAATTCTAGCCACCGAACAATTACTTTATCAACCAATTATCATAATTTTACTTGTGAATTGACCACGAATAGGAATTCTGGTAGACAAGTAAAAGTGTCACAAGAAAAGAATGAGACAATTAAACATACTAGTCCAAGTTTAGATTCATGTTCTGGTCGATATATTTATATGCATGATGTTCCTAGGAAATTCAACGAGGACTTGCTCAAGGATTGCCATTCTCTTATCAAATGGTTCGAGATGTGCCAGTATATATCAAACCAGGGGCTTGGTCCTAAGATTGAAAATTCGGAAAGGGTTTTATCGAGCAAGGGCTGGTTTGCAACAAACCAATTTACGTTAGGAATCATATTCCATAACAGGATGAAGCAGTACAAATGCTTAACCAATGATTCATTGTTGGCTTCAGCAATATATGTACCATTTTATCCTGGCTTTGATGTGAGTCGTTACCTTTGGGGCTTTAACATCTCAGTGAGAGATGCTGCTTCTTTCGCTCTTGTCAAGTGGCTTACACAAAAACCCGAATGGAAAAGAATGTGGGGTAGAGATCACTTCTTGGTAGGAGGGAGGCCAGCTTGGGATTTAAGGAGACAAACAGATGACGATTCTGATTGGGGTTCAAAGCTTATGTTATTGCCCGAATCTAACAACATAACTTTGTTATCAGTTGAAGCAAGCTTGTGGAACAATGACTTTGCAATACCATATCCTACGTACTTCCATCCATCCAAGGACATTCAGGTAAGAAAGTGGCAAAGAAAAATGAGAAGAATGGAAAGGCGGTACTTGTTCACTTTCACTGGTGCCCCACGACCCAATTCAGCAGGTTCCATTCGAGGTGAGATTATTGATCAATGCCAGTCTTCATCCACATGCAACTTTGTTTCTTGTTTACATGGAGCAAAAAAGTGTGAGGACCCTTTAAAAGTGTTGAAGGCGTTTCAGAGCTCAGTTTTTTGCTTACAGCCTCCTGGGGATTCATTAACTAGACGATCAACTTTTGATTCCATTTTGGCGGGGTGTATTCCGGTTTTCTTTCATCCTGGTTCTGCTTATGCACAATACATTTGGTATATGCCTAGGAACCATACTAAGTATTCTGTGTTCATACCACAAAATGATTTGAAGGACAGAAAGGTTCTTATAAATGAGACATTGCTTCAAGTTCCAAAGAAAGAAGTTTTGGCAATGAGAGAGGAAGTTATTAAGCTAATTCCAAGAATAGTTTATGCAGATCCCAGTTATAGATTGGAGAGCCTTGAAGATGCATTTGACATAGCAGTTAAGGGTGTTCTTGACAGAGTAGAGGCAGTAAGGAGGGTAATTAAGAAGGGTAAGGATCCTAGTATTGGTTTTGCAGAATTCAATGTTACAAAATTCTAATTGTTAGATACTGGGAGTCAAATATCAGAATTGCAAACCTATAATAGGCTGATTTCTCTCTCTCTCTCTCTCTCTCTCTCTCTCTCTCTCTCTCATTGTTTTGCTAGTAGAACAATAATGTGATACTTTAGAAAATGCTAAAGTCACAAAATATTTTTCAAATTTTTTTTAACAAACAGTTGGTGTGTGAGTGGTTATTTGTAATTCAAAAAGTAATACCAGTGATGAGTCTAAATGAGAACCAGTGTAAATTTGACTCATTAATAGTTTGTAAAAATATTATAAAATAGGTTGTTGCTATAGCATTAAGTATTATGTGGAATGAATCAGACACATGTCATAATCACAATTCACACCTAGACTTTAACCCCGTTGGACGATATAAATTAACAAGGGTTTTATAATATACTAGCCTTTAAGCACGCGTGTTGCGCATGCTCAGAGTCTCTTTTATTTTTTATTTTGGTAAATATTAATAATTTGTGTCTATTATAATTTGAAAATATATATTTTTATTTTTCAAATAAATAAAAATGATAAACTTTACAGATAAGATAAACGTGTTGGGAAAGAAGACTAATGGTACGTTTGGTAGTTGTTTTTTTCCCTTATTTTCTGTTTTTAAAAATAAATTTATATTTTTGAAACTAAAAAACTTGTTTGAGAACTCAAAATAGACAGAAAACAAAAACTGTTCTCAAAACTCAATTTGTTAAGGAAATTGAAAACATGCAAAATGCTGTTTTCAGTTTCTAATTTTCAAAAATTAATGAAAACATGCATTTAATTTAATGAATCTATCTCATTTAATGGGTTAGCATTAGAGTTCAAATCCTAGTAACAACATATTTTAGTATTTTCTATTTTTTTCTTCAAAAAACAATCTTTTTTAATTTCTAATAACCAAACATGTTTTTTATTTAAAAAATACAAGAAAATTTTTTTTTTCTTTATATTCCCAAAAACAAGTTTTTAAAAATAGAAAACAAAAATTGTTACCAAACATAACCTAAAATTTTGGGATGTTTTACTTTTATTTGAATGAAAAATGAATTAAAAAAAAGCTAAATTTTAGGGAATAAGAAAATGAACGTTGAGGAAAAAAAATCCTAAATCTTAGGAGTTCTCATTTTGAATTCAAAATGAAATTTGTTATTTGATATTTATGACCTTATTTCTAAATGAAGTTACTCTTTATTAATGAAGGTATCTTTGAACCACATAAAAGTCTAGTTGAAAGAGGGGAATTCTCATTTACATAATACTAGACTAATCATACACGCTTTGTGCGTTCAATAATGCTCTTTTTTTATTTATTTATTTTTTGGTTTAGTGTTATAATGATTAAAAGTGATATATAAATAACCATGTGTATTTTTTAATTTTATTTATTTATTTAAAGAATGAGGTAAGATAATGTGAAATAATGTTTAAAAATGAGATAGAGGATCATAAGAAGTTGAAACTCGATGGGACATTTGAATTTATTGATTGAGATAAGAATTGTGATAAGTAAAAGAAATTTGAGATTTGAACACAAGAAAGATGATACACGTTACTGTGGATGGATGTGGATTTGTGATAACTGTATAGAATTTGGATAACAAAAATTTTGGAATGTTTTAAAGAATTAAAAAAAAAAACCATAGAAATTTCGGGATAAGAATGAGTAGTTTTTACATGAGGTAATAAGTTTTTTTTTTTTTTTGGAAGAAGTAATTTTGTATTTTTTTTTATAAAGTTAATTGAAGTATTTGAATTCAAATAGACAACAAATACAAATAAAAATCAAACATTTGAATACAAATGGGTGGTAAGAATAACGGTTTTTTTTTCTTCGGTTTTTTTTTTCTTCTTATGTACATGAGATAGTATTACTGTTTTAACATTTTTTTCTTTTTTGTAGGAAAAAAACATTAAACTAAATGATATGTTATTTCAGAATTTGTATGAGAATTTTTTGGTATGCCAAAAATTGAAGACGAAACATGAGAATCCTCTCATCAATAGTGTGTGTGTATATATATATATATTCATTTTGCTCGAAAATACAACTACTTGGAATGAATGAAAATAGATTATTTAGTTCAAAATAAATATTCAACAATTCATAATAAGGTTGTCAAAAATACAATGTTCATCCCCCAATGCCACTTGAAAATAAACTTTGATAAAAAAAATTGATCATATATAATTATGTAATAAAAAAAAATTATGAAAAGATCGTTAATCAACGCCACGCAATTCATATAAAAGTAGTGCAGTTTTGGAACTAGTGGCGTGTTAATTGAGGACTCTTTGCAATTAGGAATCAAGTTTTAGAATGAGATTCAATCACGTAGTTCTATACTCTAAGGTACATAAAAGAATAACTTAGTACGTAGTAACTAAATCATTTAATTGCAAAAATTGTTTGCTCTTCTTTAGTTCAAGAACATCTCATCTAAATCAGGTGTCACCATTACATATCAATCAATTTTTAATCTGGCAGATCTAATTATATATTGTATTATATTGTAAAGGGGAAACTACAATGTTAGTCCCTAAAATTTACCTATTGAGCATTTTTGGTCTCTTAAGTTTGAATGAGCGCAATTTGTCCATCAAGTTTAAAAAATAAGTACTATTAGTTTTGTCATTAATTTATTTTGTCTGTGTATTTTTTTATACAAGATAAAAATTCTACTTTAACCTAATTAAAGTGTATATGTGTGTGAATTTCTCTCCTGCATACTTGAGTCTTGGCCCTAACCTATTATAATGGAACATTGATGTGACATTTTTTCAATGACATGGAAAATTTCATAACTGTGCTACGTCAATTATTAAAAAACTGAACTGCCACGTCAGATTTGGTTTTATTTTATTTATCGTTCCTCAAAAAACAAATTATTTTTATTGATTCATTTTATTTTTAAAAATTAAACACCAATAAGAATAAATATATAAATAAACTAAAACATCCAAATCTTAAAAAATCCCTAATCTCATCGTCGACTCTATTCTTCTTCCTCACAACGGCACCAATCTCGAACTGCACCAAAAATGGGGATTCGGCTTCATCATCTCCTATAACTAACTACTTCTTGACACTGAAATTCTCCCTTTGACCTATTGCCTGACTAGCACCTCCAGCAAAACACATGCATCTGAGCATTTTACTAGCCCCTCCCCTCTGACTTGTTGATTCAAATTCAAGATTCTAATTATGCATATCCATTGCGTCAATGGTATAAGCAATTGTTGCGGTTGCCTAAGACCCTAAGTAAAAAAAAAAAAAAAAGACCCCTAAATTTTAACCAATAGGGTTATTTATATTATTGTAACAGTATTAATTAAGCCCAAATATTAGCCAATGAATAAAATAATATTTTTTTTATCAAATGAAATACAAACAAAAAAGAGAGAGAAATGCTACATCCACAACATTTGTTACGACACTTTTACTACAAATTCTAAGTAGCAAGTTGTTATTAGTGGCTATGGGGGCATTTTGTGAGTTTGGGCCTTTGCTCTTTAGCTGTACTAAGGTCTGTGAATCTAGGGTAAGGGAGTTGGGACCGGCCTAGTTTAGGCTGCATCGTAGGCCAACTTGTGCATGAGTTAGGCTCACCCAATGTTGAGACAAGCTGTGGAGAACACTGCAGGCTGAATGCAAGGCGTGGTTATGGCTGGAGGACTGTTACAGTAGAAATATACTATGGCAAAATGTTATGGTAAGACACGTTAAAGGGAGTCATAGTAGACAACTAACGCCGTTAGTAAAATAAACAGAGTTATAGCAAAACAACTGATACAACAAATAGAACCAAAAAAAAAAAAAAAAAAAGCTATAGCAAGGCATGTAATGCTAAAACGAAACTAGTAATGTTAATATTGTCAATATAAACTAAAAGGAGGCTGTCACAGGACTTCCAGTGATGCAACAAGGGTAACCTCGTCTTCCCTAACCTTGGGTTGGGCTATTTGGCAAGAACAGGTCTACAAAAGGGAACCAATCTCCAACGCAGGTAACCTCAATGCAGGTTTCTGCTATAGAAATTACTTGTGTTGGGAAGAAGGCCTAAATGGTTTCGTGTTCTGGATTATGGGTCCAAGAGAGTGGGAATGTCAAGGGGAGAGAAAAGTCGATCTATTGATGCATGCTCCTATTTTTGCCATAACTCTCTCTACCTTACCACTTGATTTTCTTATTTTCTTTTAAGTTTCTTTTCTCTTTTCTCTCTAGGTGTTTTCTGTCTATCTTTTGTCATTTTTCCCTCCTTTTGTTTGTCCCCTATTCATGGTTACCTCTATCCCCTTTATACTTGTTTAAATTTATGCCATTTCTCCCTTTTGTCCCTAAGGATGTGCCAACCACTTTTGGTATCTTTCCAAGACTACCTACTAATCTGTTGGTTGCTCGGCCATTACCTTTGCTCAGAGGGTGCTTGCCACACTACTCTCCATTTCCAGACAAAAGTTCTTGTTTTGTTTCTCTCCTGCTCACTACCTTGCCTCCCCTCAGCGGATAAGGGTCGAGGGCTCTCTATACCTACCTCTATGGCATACATCAAGTGGTCCTAGCCATTGTTTACATCCTTTAGGAGAAATGCCATCTTAGCAAAGCATTTTCCCGAAAAGAGTCTTAGCAGGAACCACAGAATAAATTTCTTTTCTCCCCACCGCCAAACCACATCCCTTGATTGAGGACCCACATCCCATGTATTAGCTAGGTATATGTAGTTGGTGCCTTGGGCCTTGTGCGAGTGCCACTACCATCTGGGTTTGTCTTCTTTCATTCCTATGCCATTCTTGTCGCTCCTGTGCTGTATTCTTCTGCCATGCATATTGGGTAATGTTTTTCTTCTACGGCGTGAGGCATGCGTGGGTTTTTGGGCTTGCATTACCCTTTTTCGTCCCTCCGTGGAATAGGCATTGTCCATACAAGGGCTTCTGCTCGTATAGCCCATTGGGTTCCTATTCCTACCATTTCTCTTCCATCCTATGGGCTTGCTGGCTATATTAGCCCATTGAGCTTATTACCTCTTTCCTTGGACTTCCCCAGCCCACTTACCTCATCTTTACCTCTTATTCTTCCTATGGGCCTATTGAATGTTCTTTCTGCCATGTTGGCCTATTGGGCTTGCTACCTCTTTTCTTGGCTTCCTTGGCTAATTGACTTCATCTTTACCTCTTATTCTTCCCATGGGCTTTCCTATTTCTTTTTCTTTCCATTTCCCTTATTGTTGGGCTTTTTCTGCTATTAGGCCTTTCATAAAAAATAGGCATCAACAGTGGCAAAAAAATAATTTTAGTTGTGGGTTCAAATTAGAACCAGTAACAACTTAACACCTTAGATTTGTTGTGAAAAATAATATGAATGTAGCACTTTTTAAAAAAAGAGCAATACACAAAAAAATTCACAACATTTTTCACAATAGTTGAGTTGACAAATTTTTACTATTTCTTATCTAGATACACCACTAATATCATTCTTTAACATATCGCTATCAATCCGCCACATCAACTAGTGTGAAAAGTTTTGTCAAATTTGTTGTGTCTATAGACTTATAAAAAAAAAAAAAAATCTACATGGTTCATGTTAATTAGTAGTAATTTTGCATTTAAAATAAGATAATCAGTTTTTTCCTTAGGCCCCAAATACATCAAGCCGCCATTGTATACAAATCTCTCTCCATTGTTGCCTATTGTTACTTGTTTCAAATGGAAGAAATTTGGAATCAACGATGAGATTGGGGTTTTTTTTTTTTTTTTTTTTTAGATATAGCTGTCTTATTATTATTATTATTTTCTCTTCTTTCTTTTTATTTTCTTCCCAATTTTTAAATTCTTATTGGAGTTTAGTTTTGTAAAACTAAAATGTTTAATAAAACTAAATCTTATGGGGAAATTTAGTTATTAAATGATTGATGTGGCACAGCAATGACATTTGCCATGTCATTAAAAAAAAATGCTAAATCAATACTCCATTAGACATATGGTCAAAAAAACTAACATATATTAATGGAAGGACTAATATAACTTATTTTTTAAACTTTAGGGACCAATTGTGATCATTTAAAATTTGAGGTACCAAAAATGTTTAGTAGGTAAATTTCAAGGACTAATAGTGTTGTTTCGCCTATTATAAAAGTTGGATTCTAAAACTAGTTGATGCATACTACAATGACGCGTGTTCCTTTCTTGAAATATAATACGATAACATGTAGCAAGTTCCTAGATTTATTTGGTATTATATGGACAAACAATGTCACCTATCAAACAATTGTTTTGTTTCCATTAAAAAAAAAAAAACAATTGTTTGTACATGTAAATATATTTTCCATGTGTTCACCATTAATTGAAACAATATTCTACCATATTTTTAATAATAATAGTTTAGTCAGGAAAATTAAACAATATTCCATGTGTATGTGTGTGTATATATATATCTACAAAAATTGAAATTATATATAACAAAATAGTGTATATCATATTTTTTAAAGATTTTTATTTTGAGTCGATAATTAAATGTATCATAATTAGATCTATAAAAAAAGTATCATAATTAGTACAAAACCCCAAAGTTCACAATTATACATCTGTTGATGATTGTTTTAGCAACAAACTTCTACAAGCTCAATTTGCCCAAGCTCGATTTTCTTATCCATGGCAAAGTGGTTAGCTTTAGACCCCTATGTAAACACCGAACCTCCTCCATTCGAAGGGAGGTCTTAGGGGGCCTTGGTATGCTCTTATGCTTCTATGCTTTGCTTTCATTTGAGTTTTATTGTGTTCATATGAGGTACTGACTTAATCATAGTAGGGTCATTAGCTGATAAATTGAACCCACATTGATGCTCTCCGAGAGTATGTTTATCCAGGCAGTTCTTTTGAAGCCCTCCATTCAAACATCTGGCTTATGGTGGGCCTTTTTGTGTTGTTAGGCTTCAATCCCACTTGCTGCACTGCGGTCCGTGGATCTAAGGTAAGAGAGTTGGGGTTGGCCTAAATGGGTTAGACTTTAGGCCAGTTTATGCACAAGTTGAGTTGTCCCAATACAGACGCGTTCTGGTAAAGGCATCGCGGGCTGAGTGTATGACGTGTCCACAGTAGGAACAACTATTACAGATGTTATAGCTGGACTACAGTACGACAGAATAACTTTAATACTAAACGAAACAAATGATACTAATGCCGAGATAGAATGTAGCTTAACAAGGTTATGGTAGAATAATACAACAAACGGAAATAATGCTATAGAAGACAGTTTAATAACTGAACGGTAAACTAATCACCCAATAAACATAAATAACAAGAAAGAAACTTGTCTGCTAGAAAAGTAGGCTTAACTTCTCAGCAGAAGCAAGTCCAAGAAGGGAACCAATCCCCAATGTGAGTAACCTCAAGGAAGGCTCTTGCCATAGAAGTTATGCACTTTGGAAAAAGGGCCTAAATGGTTTAAGCTTCAATCCTTAATCTCTCAGAGAGTGGGTCTGTCGAGAACGAGAGAAAAAGATAGTCTATCGATGCATGCCTCTATTCCTACCAATTATGTCTCTCTGATTTTTTGTATGTTCTTCTCTTTTTCTTTTTTCTTTTTTTTTTCTTTTTTTTTTCTCTCTCACCTCTTCTTCCTTTCATCTCTTGCTCCTCTTCCCCCCTATTATTCATAGTTACCCCCTTTTATATCATCTGCTGTGGTGGGATTTGCCATTTTTACCCCTTAACTACTTTTGGCTTGTTATGGTTGTCCTTCCAGGACTGCCCACTGACCTACCGACTGCTCAGCCACTACTACCTCTGCTCAAAGTGTGTTGGTTGCACCACTCTCCATTTTTAGACAAAATTGCTTGTCTCGTTTTTAACTCTCTATGCTTTCATTTTACTCCTTCTGATAAGGATCTAGCTCTCTCTCTCTCTCTCTCTCTCTCTCTCTCTCATCACTTACCTCTATGGCATGCATCCGATGGTCCCAGCCCATATTTATCTCTTTTGGATGAGACGCCATCCTAGCAGGACATCTCTCCCCAAAGAAGTTTGAGCAGGAACCCTAGAATAGACCCCATTTTCTCCTCATCGCCAAACCACACCCTCTGAATATGTTGACCCGTGGCCCACCCCCATGTATTGGCTAGGTACAAGTAGGTGGTGCCCTTGCCCTTTATGCATGCTCCACTCCATTTGAATTTGTTTCTTTTTGGCTTTCACACCATTTTTACTGCCTCTGTGTTTGTTTGATTCTGCTATACGTATTGGTTGGTGTTTATCTTTTGTTGCATAAAGGATGTGTGGGCTTTTGAGCTCATGTTGTCTGCCTTTTATCCCTTCTTGGACTAGCCGTTGCTTGGGCAAAGGCCCTTATCTTCCTACCAAGCCCATGTTTTCCTTTCTTGCATCCATGGGCCTCTCAGCTATTGATCCTACCATATCACTTCATCGTGCTTGCTATAGTTTTACATTTCCTTTTACTTCGTGTTACCCCGTGGACTTGTGGGCTGATGTTCCTACCGTGTTAGCCCACTTCTTGATTAATCTTTTGCTTAGGGCTTCCTAGGCCTACTTTTCACATCTTTATCTCTTTTGGGCTTTGTTGGCCAACATTCTTGCTATGCCAGCCCGTTTCATTATTTAATTACTCAGGCTTCCTCAGCCCGTTTACTTCCTTTTTACCTTTTTTACTCCTATGGGCTTTTTGCTAGATCCTTTAAGCTTCTTCGGTCCAATTACCACATCCTTACCTCTTATTACTTTTTGGGCTCATTGGCCTTTTAGCCGGCCCATTGAGTTTACTAATTCATTTACTGGGCTTCCTCGACCCATTTACCTCTTTTTATTCCCATCGTATACTACTTCATTCTTTGGACTTCCTTGGCCCATTTGCTTATTCTTTACCTCTTGTTTATTCTTGTGGGCCTGCTAGCCATCAATCTTGCCATTCCAGCCTGTTAGGCTTGTTTCCTCTTCCCTTTACCGTTTTCCCCTTCCTACTTTCTCTTTATTGTTGGGCTTCTTCTACTGTTGGCCATTTGTTAAAAATGGACATCAGAATTCAGCCCCCTGAGCATATGGATTGCCTGTGCAATTCATATCCGACTGCTCATGCAAATTTATTCATTATTATTTTTTTTTCATGGGTTTTTTAAACAGTGGACCCCGCCTTATTTCCTTTTCTGCCATGAATAGACTTGTCTCTTCAAATTTTCCAGTTTAGCAGTTATTTTGGAACACAACCTCCGCTTCATTAATACGATGTTTCTTTCGACGGCTGACCTGTTGCTTCCCTTCATGTCACTTTTATTGGCCTTAGCCTTTTCATTTTTCTTTTCCTCATCATTCTCTCATAACCTTTACTTTTCCTTTCCTTTCAACATCTCATCTTCCCAAAACTTCCTTGCCTATTACGTTTTCCTTTCAATTTGTCTATAGTGTCGCCGGTGAAAGGTGATAGTTCTTCTTGTCGCAAAGGGAAGGAGGATGCCACTGATGATCCATTTGCCGTAATTGTAGGTGGAGAGGCTCCCTATTCCAAATCAAACCATTCCTAGGAGGAGGAAGGGGGTTGCAATTTGGGAAGTGAATGCCATCCTCTTATTGACCCATGGTATGACACCTACATTCACTTCCCTGTAGTACACAGTGATTACTCGCCTCCTCCATCAGGTTGCGTGTGGCTTTCTATCTTTTGCTGTGACTCCAAAGTCTCTTGGGCTCCCTTGGCTTCCTTCATTCTTGACCTCAACATCCACCAAGGGCCTCACTACCCATGCCCATTCTCTTTGAATTTGGGTTGGGTACGTCTTTGGGTTGGAAAGAATGGGTGGATACAGAGTTGTTCAATGTGGGTTTTATGGTGGCGTTGCAACAGGCTAGTGTGTTGAAGGCCATTGTTTCTTCCCGGTGTTTGTCCAATTATTGGGATTTGTTCAACCTCCGCCATTTAGTCCATTGGTGGTGTAACGCCACCCATACCTTCTTTCTTTCTTACGGCGAGATCATCGTGACCTTAAAGGATGTGGCAAATCAACTATTGCTACCCATTCTCAGTGATACAGACCTAAATCATATTGATCTTTCTGTTGAGGAGGAAGCCGTGGAGGCCGAGTTGAAGAAAGGGATGAGCGGGAATGCGAAGTTGTCTTGTTGGGTTAGGGCTTTCTGCAAGGCTTCCACAGCCATCCACCGTGCCACCTTTGTCACGTTTTGGCTTTGTAAGCTCATCTTTGGTTTACATTGTCATTATGCTGTAAAACCCCTTTACTTTCGGTTAGCCATAAAGATTTCTGCTGAGGTGAGCCTGCTGTTGGCCCCTATGTTTCTAGGTCATTTGTACGTACAGCTAGATATCTTAGAGAGTGATGAGAGGCGAGCAGGTTTCTGCCACATAGTTACTACTTCTGCCTACAGTACCATATAGCAGCATCTATTGTGGGAGCGTTGTGCCAGGCATTTGGCTAAGTGCAAGTCAGTCCGCTTTGCCAATGAGAAAAACCAATCTTTTCCGAAGGTGATTACCTATTTTTATGGTCGTTTTGTCTCTGATTTTCCATTAGCTTATCGTTGGGTTAGGCTAAAGCCGTTTGGGCACCCTGCCATAAAGTTCTTTGATACGGGGTGGGCTTTTCTTGGAGAGCTTATAGAAATTTGAGTAGTGGATTTACTTGTGCTGATTCGGCCATGGGCCTTTTTATGGCCATTGCTGGGACCACCACCCTGTTGACTACTTTTAATGAAAGGGGGATTACATACTTGGCAGCCAACAATGTGGGGTGGTTGCCTTATCTCACTGATGAGGACATTTGTTATGTTCATTATTCTACCAACAGAGTAAGGAGGCAGTTTGGGCTTGATCAGGAAATACCCGATAAATTCACTGCTATCTTGAAGTCTACTACTTCGGTTTGTCCTTTATTGTGCCTTAGTGCCTTAGAATTTTGGAGCAAACACTTAACAGTGTCACTATTTCGAGTTCCCTGAGAAAGGGCCTTTGCACTACTTAAATGCACTGGTAGTGGCAGGCCGTGATGATCTCTTTTGGCCAGGAGTTGTTGGGTGGCCGTGGGTTTTCTATTATCCCTTCTGAGGTTCTTCATGCCATTATTTTCGCTAACTCATGGTTGTTGCTCCCCACCAAGTTTGTGCAGGTGTATGTTAGGAAACAGAGTAGGTTTATTATATTTGAGTGGCAAGTGAAAGAGAGGGGGTGGTACTTGTATGTTGGTGAGTTCCCTCCGGGTTGGGAAAAGAGGGTGAAGGTGGTGAACCTTCTTGCGCCTATGAAGAAGGGCTTGGTGTCTTGGACCATCCAAACCTAAGTCTGTTAAGAGAGGTGATGACTCTTCCAAGACTTGCTCTGATCTCGTCCCATATAAGGTAGGCTTCCCTCCCATCGGCAATATAGTTCTTGAGGGCTCTCCTCCTTCTTCTGCTTGTACCCGTTCTAGCAGGTGTTTTACGGCAGGCAAGCCAAAGCCTTCAGCTCCAAAGCCATCTGTGGATGCTCCTCCTTCTAGTAAGACCCGTGGCAATAAGAGGAAGACATCTCCACCAGTCTCATCTGCCACTACTGAGAGGAGAGTATGTTATCTCTAAATTTTATTTTTTCTTTACTTTAGTTGTCTATTGGGCTTTCCTGCGGCTAACTTTGTACTTGTGTTTTTTCTCCTCCATTGGCAGTCCAAGTACAAGGAGGATACTTCAGCCACTTGCCCTATATTGCTTGATGAGCCCGAGTTTGAGGTGCACTCCTTTCCCTTTCTTTATTTATGCATGCATTCTCATTCTTTGTCATTGTCACATGTTATAATATACTGTCTCTCCTTTTCTTCTTCTTCGTCTTCTTTTTTTTTTTTTTTTTTTTGCATGCATGTTTATTTCCTTTCCTGCCTTGATGTTCTTTCCTTAGGTTGATCCCAAGCCCATCTCTTTTTATCACCCTGCAAGTGAAGAGATTTCTGCTACTACTAGCACACCTATGGAGGGTTTCTTTGATGGGGCAGATACTATGCCGAGGCCATGGCTTCTGCCTCTGCTGCTACTGCACAGGGAGCTCCTGTAGAAACTCCAATCCCTTCATTTAAGCTCATTTCTGCCGAGGAGAGTACCGAGGTCGAGAGAGTTGTCACTGGGGAGTTCGCTCATATTCTTGTTGAGATCCCTACTCCTCAAAAGGGAGTTACTCCTGCAGAAGCATCCCAGATTGAGAGCATTTCTCCTACTACTCCTTCTATCATAATTGCCAGCGATCCTTTCATCGCCTTCTTTTAGGCCATGAAGGATTGTTTTTCCTTGGTGGTCACCCCGTCTTCTATCCCTAATTCTGCCACCTGAAGGCTTGATACAAATTTGTCTTTTGGTGAGAGGTCAAAGGAGGTCTTTGAGGACTCCAAGAATGAACCCATCACGAAAACACAGGTTTTTGATTCTGATGAGGGTAGCAATGGTCCCCCCGTCTTCTATCCCTAATTCTGCCACCTGAAGGCTTGATATAGATTTGTCTTTCGGTGAAAGGTCAGAGGAGGTCTTTGAGGACTCCGAGAATGAACCCATCACGAAAACACGGGTTTTTGATTCTGATGAGGGTAGCGATGGTGATAAGCAAAAGGCCAAGGCCATGAGTATGTGTCCTTTGTTCTTACTAAGTCTTCTTTTTCTTCTCTTCCTGTTATTTCTCAACATATCCCTTTATCTACTTCATATGTTATTCTTGCCTTGTAGTCATGGACATGCCTGAGGAGCCAAAGATTGCAGCAGACCCCACGATGCCTATAGCCACTATTTTTGCAGCATCCGCAGCCCCAACTCTTGTGGGTCATAATTTCCTTACCCTTACACCATCTTCAGTTAAAAATTTTGTCATTGCATTCATCTCTTTCCTTCGTTTACTCCTTACGGGCTTATGTTGTGCGTTGTGTTCTCTTTTAGGTCCATCTCTTGTCAAGGTGGCTCCGACCCTTTGGTTTGAGATTGGTAGCAATTTTGCCTCCGTTCTTGATCTTGTGAGTTAGGCCACCGCCTTCTTCACTTGTTTTGACTAGGTTGAGACCAATGATCTTGACCCATCAGACTTTTGGGGTGCCAGATCTCCTTATGTTGATTTCAATAGCTTTCGAGTACTTGAGGAGTGCGTTACTCGTCTGGAGGTGGTCTATAGCAGCCGCAGAGACTTCATGTAGGGATTCCCCTTTGGTCATTCTGCGAGGGAGCACTTACTCAAGTTGTTAGGGAGTGTGATGAACGACATTGTGCATAACTTCATCAACACACTTTCTGCAGAGAGGATCTTGTAATGGAGGGCTCCAGTTTAGGAGTTGATTAGGGTTGCATTTGTTGTGGAGTTTCTACTGGACCATTTGCAAGAGATTGCTTGAGCCCTCTTCAGGAGTTTATTAGGGTTGGATTTGCTATGGATGCTATTGAAATTGGCATCGAGAGTTTGAAGAAGTTGATGGCAAACTTAGAGGCACGTCATGAGCGCCTTCGTTTTGGTGTTACTAGCTCTAGCTGCTTTGAGGATTAGACCCTTATTTCAGGCCTTTGATTAGACATTTATCCCTTATGTAGCTTTATTTCTTTCCTTTGTGTTTACTTCTATCCCCCTCTTCTCTACAGAGTACACTTGATTTCTCTAGCACTTATGACTTATTTGATAAGCCCGATATGACTTATACATTTTGGATTTGTAATCTATTATGCTACATCTGCTACAACTACTATTATGCTTTATGATATAGTATATTTTGCTAATACTTCATGCATGATCTTCATTACATTATGCTTTCACATTTAATCATGAGTTATAAGTAAAACATGCTACAATGCTTTCTTGTGACACTATCCCTTGCAAGGGCGGTCACTTGGAGGAAAGAAACAAAAACAAGAATACAAGAAAGAAAAGGAATGATTACATAATATTTCTTATGCATAATAGCGTTTCAACCACTTACCATTGTAGTGGGCTTTTTTGTTATATTTGGTTGGGCTACCTCCTGCGGTACTGGGCCTAAATATTCTAAGTAAGGAAGTTAAGACCGGTTCAACTGCAACTCAATTTGGTCCAGCTTGTGCGCAAACTATGCCTCGTTTGCCAAGAGCATGCTTACGGTAGGTGAGGCTATTCTAGATGAGTCGTGGCAGGCAGACATGATAATAATAAAACAAAAGAGAGTATTTTCGCTTCTTAATTAAAGTGAATAAATAATCCCTAATTAAGAAAGATAATCATAATAACAACAATCACTTTTATAAAGAAAGCAAGGGAATAAGTGGGTAGCATATGGGTTAATCAAAAAAGAAAGAAATCAAATCAAGTCTGATCTGCAGGACCGAAACCAGAAAGAGAAGAACGTTTCTTCTTCTCAACGCGAATAATCTCCCGGGGAAATCCTGCCATGGAAATTAATCACTTTGAGGGAAACAGACCTGAATGGTTGGTGCCCAAGTGAACTCCTTGCTTCTGGTAGAGAGTAGGACTTTGAGAGGAAGAGAGGGAATCGACCTATTGGTGCATGCCTACTGATCCAACTCTCCATTTATTTCTTTCTTCTTTTTTTAATTTTTTCTCTTATCTTTCCTTTCTTTCCTCCACACTTGTTTTCTATTTCGTGGTTTTCCTTAGAGGTTCTTGTTACCATGATTGTGTTGTCCCCTCCTGTGCAGTGCAAGGGCCTCATTTTATAGTGCCTGTCATGACTGGGTTTTACTATTTTAGCTCTTAACCATCTTTGTCTAGTCTGGGTGTACTTGCCGACCACCATTGGTCCGCCTGTGTGTCACTCCCTATCACCAGACAAAAAAAGCTATTTTGTTTGTTAGTCTATCATGGCACCCTTTCCTACTACGGTGTGGGTGCTCTTTCTCCCTATCCCTCATGGCATGCACCTAGTGGTTCCAACTTAGCCTTGCTTCTTTTGGGTGGTATGTCATCCCAGCAGGACACTTCCCCCAAAGGAGCCTGAGCAGGAACCTTAGAATAGGTTTTTCTCCTCTCCCTACTACTAAACCATGCCCTTTTACCTCTGACCCATGACCTCACTATGTCCCGTATTGGCTAGGTACAGGCTGGTGATGTTTGGGCCTTGCATGTGCCTCCCTTCCATATGTGTCCAAGATCCGCTTGCTGCTCATGCGTTCGCCGTGGTCTGGAGGTTTGCATGCACAGTCTTCCGTCCATCCTTGACCTTTTATGTGAGCTACTTTCTGATTTCCCGCTCCCCTTAGGGGCTGGGCTTTATTTGATGTTGGGCTTTGCCTTCTTTCAGTCTCTCCTTGACTGCTATCATTTCCTGCCATATCATTCTATCATTCCTGCTGTGATATTTATTTGACCCAATCCTGCTGGACCTCTTTGGGCATGCCGTTTATTCTTTCTCCAGTGGCTCAGTATGGCCATTGGTTTTTTATTACATTACTTGTGGGCTTTTGTGTCCCATTTGTTTTCCATTGGGCATCCTTGGCCACTTGCTTTTCTTGGGCTTCCTTGACCCTTTTCCCAATTCTGTATTCCCATGGGCTTTTACTAACTTCATTGGACTTTTCCGGCCCAATTACCTTATCCTCATCCTTGGGGTTCATGGGCTTGCCATCAACTCCTTACTTTCTTTGCTTTCATTACTTTGGGCTTATTGTGGCACATTCTCATTTTTCCACATCATATACTGCCCATAAGTTTGCTATTTCTCTCTTTCCGAGTTACCTTAAGCCCATTTGTCTCCTTAAGGCCCATTTGTTTATTTCATGGGCCTGTGATCCATTATTCCTGCCGCTTGAGCTTAATGGTTTTTCTATCTATTAACCAATTCCTTTCTGCTCGTGTTACTAGGCTTCTTCTTTCTTTTTGACTTCCAAAATGACCATCAACAACCATCAATGGGGTCCATTAAATCTTTTTCATCCGTCTGGGCTAAACGATAATACCCACTAACATGTGCTTCCCTTAACACGAAAGGTCCTTCCCATTTTGGTGAAAATTTAGATGGTCTTGCCATACCTCGCCTAACATGGTTTGCTGTTCTCAACACGAGTTGTATTTTTGTAAACATTCTTTCTTTAATTATCCTACCATAAGCTTCGGACATCCTTTGCTTGTATCTACGGATACGGTCTTGGGCTTCCTCTCTCTTCTCATCTAACCCTTCCATGTCCTCACACCTTTCTGCCGTAAAGACTTCTTTCTCCTTTTCCATTTTTTTTTTCCCATCTGTATAACCCTTAAAGATGATATCATTACTTCTGTTGGGCTTACCACTTCTGTCCCATATACTAAGGAGAAAATCCTGTGGCAGATTTAGGCGAGCTTCGATAAGCCTACAGTGCGTTTGGCAGATGCGCTTCCTAACCTCTACTGTATTCCTGGCTTATCTTGCTAATGATCGTAGTGAGGGTTTTTTTGTTGTTGTGAGTAATAAGGTAACGACCAGTGATGCTTTATCTGGTAGAATTCTAGCATCTTCCTCACTTCTTTATTGACAAAGGGGGTACCATTATCGCTTATGATTCTGTGAGGTACCCTAAATCAGACAATTATGTTTTCTTTAATGAAATTTGCCACAACTCCTCTGGTGGCTTTGCAAAGTGGTATGGCCTTTACCCACTAGGTGAAATATTCTGTAACCATGAGGATCCATATGTACCCATGAGAAAGTGGATTGACTGGTCCTACCAAGTTGAGCCCCCAAGTGTGGAAGGGTATGGAAGGACCATGCTCTGCAAGTTTTATAGGTGAGTATGGATTAAATTGACTTGCACTTGGCAACCATGGCACTTCTTTACAAATTCTGCTGCATCCCTTTTCATAGTGGGCCAATAGTAGCCCATCTGCAGTATGCACCGGTACAACTTCTTCTTTCCCTTGTGCTCCTCGCATTCTACTGCATGCACTTCTTTCAACATTTCACTAGCTTCCTCTAAACCCAAATACCGTAGTGGGTCCCCATCGTATCTCTTCTTAAAAATAATTCCCTTATGTAGGAAGTAACGGGTTACCAGCTTCCTAAGCTTATACCTTTCTCCATGTCTTTATGGCAGAAAGCCTTCAGTAAAGTATTCTATGAATAGGTGTCTCCAATCCTCCGTGGTAAACACGACATAGCTCTTTTCCCTGTCTTCAGCCAGGTGGCAAGCTTCACATTGAGTTTAGGTCAAGTTTGCGTCCTTGCCCATACTTGGCCAATAGAAACCCGCTTTTTGCAAACTTCGGTATAGGCTGATCTCGATGCAAAACCCACAAGTTTTGCTATGGACTTCCTCCAGCTTTCTTTGGGTCTCCTCATGCCCTACACATCTTGACAAAATTCCTTCTAGCATTCTGCGGTATAGTTCTCCCTTCATCATGACATAGTCCTTTAGTGTGTTCAATTCTGCCATGTCTTCTTTTTTTAACAAGGCTTCCCTGATGGGAGCCTTCCAATCCTCCTCGCATCCTTACTTCTCCTAAAACCTTTCCTAGAGTATTTCAATTATGAATTCCCTTCGTTTATTAATCTCAACTCTGGTACTGCTCCTCTTAAAGGCTATTTGTGAGCCCAATGCGACAAATGCATGCGCATATCGATTCTCGCTCCTATGAGTGTGCTCTATTTCAAATGTACAAAACTTTCCTCCATCCTTTGGGCCAGTGTCCTGTACGTGGCTAGACTTGGTTCCTTTAAAGAAAAACCCCCCTTAGCCTAGTAAACTACCAAATTGGAGTTGCCTATCACCTTTAGGTGTTTAATCCCCATTTTGAGGGTTGTTACCAAACCCGTCAGGTAGGCCTCATATTCTGCTATATTGTTTGAACACGGAAATTCCAACTTGAATGAGAGTGCCACGGTCTCTTCATCATTGTGATAAAGGACCACTCCCACACCTCTTGAGTTTGCCATAGAGGAACCATTAAACTTCATGATCCATTATTCTTCAGTCACTTCTACCATAGCTACTTCTCTTAGTACCTCATCATCTAGCGGGAACTCATTTTCTCCTAAAAATTGAGCCAACAAGTCTGCTATGGCCTGGCTTTTCACTGTCTTCAAGTCATATTATGATAGCTGTAATAGCCATTGAGATATTCTGCCGGACATAATAAGTTGTCGAAGAAGCACTTTGATCACATGGGATTTCGTTATCAAATGTAATTCGTAAGCCAAGAAGTAATGGCGTAGTCTTTGCGACACATAGACGATTGCTAAGCATACCTTTTCCGTCTTGGGATAATGGGTTTCAGCATCCCTCAGGGCGCGGCTTATGTAGTAGATTGGTTGCTCAATGCTGCCTCCATCTTCTAGGGCTATCAAAGCCTCGATGGCAGATCGACTTAAAGCTAGGTAAAGCAGCAATGACTTTCTGTGGATTAGGGTTTGCACTGTGGAGAGGTTTATCATAATTTGCTGTAGCTTTTAAAAAACTGTTTGCTGTGTTTCCCCCCACTTAAAGCCTTGTCATTTCTTTAGTAACTTCATAAAAGACGAAGTGATTAATGCTAAACCAAGGATAAACCTTCTTATATAGGAGACTTTGCCCAGGAAAATTTTCAACTCTTTGATTATGGCTGGTGTCTTCATGGTTGCTATTGCCACTGCCTTGGCTAGGTCCACGTCTATCTCTCTGTTGTGGACTAGAAATCCCAAAAATTTCCCCGCAGACATTCCAAAGGTGCATTTCAATGGGTTCATTCTTAGCATGAAAAGTCTACATCTTTCGAATACCTTTCTGAACACCTTGACATGATCTTCTCGCCTTCTCGATTTCACTAGTATGTCATCCACATAGTCCTTTAGTTCTCGGTGCATCATGTCATGAAATATGGTAGTCATTGTGCGCTAATAGGTTGCACCTGCATTTTTTAGCCTGAAGGGTGTCACTATGTAATAAAAATTCCTAATAGGAATCCTAAAAGAAGCTTTTCCGCATCCTTCGATGCCATCTGAATCTGATTGTACCCACTAAACCCGTCCCTAAAGGAAAACATGGCATTTCCTGTGGCAGAATCTATTAGTCGGTCCATGTTAGGCAATGGGAACTCATCTTTGGGACAGACTCAATTAAGATTTCTAAAATTGACACAACATCATATCTGTCCGTTTTTCTTTTTCACAAGTACAATGTTAGACAACCACCGTGGGTACTGAATCGTTTGATGAACCCGGCAGCTAATAATTTTTTCACGTCCTTCATTATCTGCTTCTCTATTTCCATGTGGAACTCCTTGGCAGGTTGGACCATTGGCTTTGCCCCAAGATCCATATTGTGCGTATGCACTACCAGCCCTGGGTCTAACCCTGACATCTCGTTGTAATCCTAAGCAAAAACGTCTCTGAACTCTTTTAGTAGTAAGATCAATTCTGCCTTTTTTTTTTCTCTTGACAACTTTGAGCTTATTGAAATTGTTCTCAATTTTTGTGGGTCTGTGCCTAGGTCAATCTCTTCCAGCTTTTCTTTTGCCATTACTTGCGCATCTTTTTCTATCACAATCTCCTTTTCACTTTCTGTGTCACTTTCTTCCCTCGAACCATCTTGGGCCACACAGCATATTAGGGTCTTATGCTGTGGCTCTCCTCTAGGACCCCCTTGCATACTACAAGTGGGCCTCGCGCACCTTCATAATTTATATACTATCTTACTGTCAGGTGTTAAGACCCTGACACATCGTGGCCTACTACCTAGCTCCGAAGTTGATGCTTCTTTCCTTTTCCTCTTCTACATCAACAACTCTATTAAGTCAAGCTCTGGGTTGTCCTGGATATCCTCCCACTTGGAGACAAAGGTGCCTTGCGGCTTAGATACTAAACTCTCTTTAGATGGCGCCCATTCATCGTAGAACATGGTTTCGACCAAATGGGCTTCTGCTTGCTCGAATGGGGATGAGTTTGCTTCTATCCATATCATCTTGCCATTCAATCTCCCTTTCACGCACTAGTGATAGATGGATGGAATTAGCCGATGCTTGTGCAGCCATGGCCTTCCTAACAATATATGATAGGAAGCTTCTATCTTTACCACCTGGAATCGGGCCAAGGAGTCTATTAGGCCCACCTTTAGCCATAGTTGTATGTGCTCTGCAGTGTATTTGCATTTTCCTCCAAACCCTGTCACTTCCATTGGGCATCCTTGAATCTTGCTTTTTGGTATTCCTGCTGCTTCCAGTGTACTAAGTGGGATAAGATTAAACTAAAGCGCTCGTGTTAACTAGAGGGAATTTGGTTTATGGAGACTGCTAGGTAGAGGGGCCTTCTGTCTTCATCACTGAAAGTAATCTCATTGGTGTCTTGCAAGAAAGCTTTGTCAGCCCTGGTTTCTACAGCAAGGCATTCTACTCCTGCTCCTGAGGCAATGCTTACCAAAGCCTCTGTGGCCATCCTTCGTTCGTTTGTTGTGAGCTCCAGTTGGTCAAACAAGTTCTTGAATCGGGAGCTTTTTTGTAAGGTAGTAATGGCTATGGTAGGCAGAGCCGGCCTTTCCTCTTCTTCCTCTCCTGAGTTTGCGCAAATGATAGCTGCTACTACCTTCTTCCCTTTATGATTGGGGAATGGATTTCTTTGCACCTTTGGTTAGGACAACTTAAGGGCTCCTTCTCTAATTCTGCAGTGCACTAGTCTGTGGAGTGCCTAACATTCTACGGTGGCGTACTGCACATAGTTATGCAAACGGCAGAAATGTGGGTCTTTCTTTTCTTCGTTAGTGGGCTCTTTGGAGACTTAATTGGGTTTAAAAACTCCATTTGTAATCCATTTGTCTAGAAGCACATCCAACACCTTTGGTGTGCATGGTATTGACGGAGGGCTCTCGTACTTGCTTCCTTCTAACTTCCTTTTCTTCTTGCCAATGGACACTATCATGGCCTACGGTGTGGATCTCTACTCCTGGGGCTTGTCAAAGCTAGGCTTGACTGATTGGGCCGTCTTACTAGCCTTTTGCAATAGCTGCGCAAACTAGAAAATTTCTAAGTTTTCCAGGATAGCTCTTTACTCCATAATCATATTGCCTATGCACATTTCCACCAACGTCTTCTCTTCACAGAATTTATAACAATCGAGGGCTATGTCCTTAAACCTTTTGATGTACTCCATCAGGTATTCGTTGCTTTTCTGCTTAGTGCCTTGCAAGGTAGGGAGCATCACTGTTTCTTCTCTGTGGAAATACTTGGTGCAGAGTACATCTACCATATCATCTCACATTGGGATTGATCTTGGCTTTAAGCCAGTGTACCAGGTTTATGCCTGATCACATAAGGACTTTGAAAAATCTCAAAGGCAAAGGTCCTTATCTCCTGCATAGGGACCAAGGGTGTCAATAAACTTACTTACATGCTCAACAGTGCTTCCCCTTCTACCATCATACTATGTGAAAGTTCACGGCTCATATCTTTTGGGATGTAGCTTGCTAAGAATCGTCAGTGGATAGGGAGGTCTTCGTGCATAGAATATTTCCTTGGGTGCCTTGGCCCTTTCTTGCTCTAATAGTGTTATGATGTTAGCCATCGTGATGAAATACTGCTCTATGTTCTAGGGGCCACCGCCCACATGGGTTTCTTCCTTGTTTGTTACGTGCTCGGGGTCATATGGGCTCCCCTTTTCCTTAGTCTTGTCTGCCTTTAGCTGGTGCATTTCCTCCATCAGCTGCTGTTGGGAATGTTGTATGGATTTCAATACTTCAATGAAGAAGTTAGTATTGTTGGTGAGATTCCTCTGCTGCTGTTGTAGCTCAGCCCCTGCTCTATTAGCACCCTCTGCTTAATTGGGCTAGTGCGGCATGGTTAGCCTTGATTCTGCTTGCGATGTCACGACACTCATATTTCACATAATCTTTGATCTTAGAGGCATAACTTGCGAGGGATCTGCTTGCTTTCCCTATCTTTCTTCCAACTCCCCACTGGAGTCACCAATTTAAATATGGTGGGTCTTTTGTGTTGTTGGGCTTCGAAACCTCCTGCTGTACTATGGCCCGTTGGTATAAGGTAAGAGATTTGGGGTTGGCCTAAATGGGTTACACTTTAGGCCAGTTTGTGCACAAGTTGAGCTGTCCCAATATAGATGCGTTTTGGTAGAGGCATTACGGGCTGAATGTATGGCGTGTTCACAGTAGGAACAACTGTTACAGATGTTATAGTAGAAATACTGTATGACAGAATAACTATAATACTAAACGGAACAAATGATACTGATGTCGAGATAGAAGGTAGCATTACAAGGTTATGGCAGAATAATACAACAAATGGAAATAATGTTACAACAGACAGTTTAATAACTGAACGATAAACTAATTACCCAATAAACATAAATAACAAAAAAGAAAACTTGTTTGATAGAAAGTAAGCTTAGCTTCTCAGTAGAAACGAGTCCAAGAAGGGAACCAATCCCTAACGTGAGTAACCTCAAGGAATGCTCCTGCCATAGAAGTTATGCACTTTGGAAAAAAGGGCCTAAATGGTTTAAGCTTCAATCCTCAATCTCTCAGAGAGTGAGTCTACCGAGAGGGAGAGAAAAAGGTAGTCTATTGATGCATAACTCTATTCCTGCCACTTATGTTTCGTTAATTTTTTATATATTCTTCTTTTTTTCTATTTTTTCTCTTCCTTCTTTTTCTATCTCTTCTTCCTTTCATCTCTTGTTCCTCCTCCCAAACTTTTCACAGTTACCCCTTTTTATATCATTTGCCGTGGTGGGATTTGCCATCTTTACCCCTTAACTGCTTTTGGCTCCTTATAGGAGCCCTTCTAAGATTGCCTACTAGCCTGTAGGCTACCCAATCACTACCTCTGCTCAGAGTGTGTTGATTGCACCACTCTTCATTCCCAAACAAAATTGCTTGTCTCGTTTTTACCTCTCTCTACTTTCATTTTACTCTTCCTAATAAGGATCCAGCTTTCTCTCTCTCTCATCACCTACCTCTATGGCATGCATCTGGTGGTCCTAACCCATACTTACTTCTTTTAGGTGAGATGCCATCCTAGTAGGACATCTCTCCCTAAAGAAGCTTGAGCGGGAACCCCAAAATAGACCCCATGTTCTCCCCACCGCCAAACCACACCCTCTGAATACCTTGACCCGTGGCCCACCTCCCATGTATTGGCTGGGTACAAGTAGGGGGTGCCCTGGCCCTTTATGCATGCTCCACTCCATTTGAATTTATTTCTTTCTAGCCTTCACACCATTTCTGCTGCTTTCATGTTTGTTTGATTCTACTGTTCGTACTAGTTGGTGTTTATCTTTTGTGGTGTGAAGGATGTGTGGACTTTTGAGCTCATGTTTTCTGCCTTTTATCCCTTCTTGGACTGGGCGTTGCTTGGGCAAAGGCCCTCATCTTCCTACTGAGCCCATGTTTTCCTTTCTTGCATCCGTGGGCCTCTCGGCTATTGATCATACCATATCACTTCATCATGCCTGCTATAGCTTTACATTTCCTTTTACTTCGTGATACCCCGTGGACTTGTGGGCTGATGTTCCTGCCGTGCCAGCCCACTTCTTCATTAATCTTTTACTCAGGGTTTCCTAGGCCCACTTTTCACATCTTTACCTCTTTTAGGCTTTATTGGCCAATATTCCTACTGTGCCAGCCCATTTCATTATTTTATTCCTCAGGCTTCCTCGGCTTGTTTGCTTCCTCGGCTTGTTTACTTCTTGTTTACTTCTTTTACTCCCATGGGCTTTTTGCTAGATCCTTTGGGCTTCCTCAATCCAATTACCACATCTTTACCTCTTATTACTTTTTGGGCTTATTGGCCTTTATGTCGACCCATTGAGTTTACTAATTCATTTCCTGGTATTCTTCGTCCCATTTACCTCTTCTTTACCTCTTTTTATTCCCATGGGCTTACTATTTCATTTTTTGGGTTTCCTTAGCCAATTTACTTCTTCTTTACCTTTTTTTCATTCTTATGGGCCTACTAGCCATCAATCTTGCCATTTCAGCCTACTAGGTTTGTTTCCTCATCTCTTTCCCCTTTTTCCCTTCCCACCTTCTCTATAATGTTGGGCTTCTTTTGTTGTTGGACCCTTTGTCAAAAGTGGGCATCAACATGGCTTATTGATGATTTTTTACGAACCATCAAACATAAAAGACAAACACTAAAAGCAAGAATTATAAATGATTTAAATAATATAAAAATAAGATACACTAAAGTTCATTGAAAGGCTAGATAAGACAGAACTTCTCTACTCCTGTTCATGTGAGGTCAATTCCTAAATGGAATGCTTACTCTCTATTTTCACTAGTTTTTGTTTAGTGAATCCAATACAACTTGTTGACACCTCATTTTACAACCCGTATTTAACCTTACCTGAAGGGTAAAAAGGTAATTTTGCCTTAGAAATATGTATCTTAATTCTGGCTATTAAATCCTTAATCTCATTTCACCAAAATGATCTTGATGTTGTAACGATCAAATCGACTGGTCATAAGCTCTAATTGGACCACCCGATTGAAAGTTATCATCAAAATAAGTTTTAATGGCCGAGATGCACTATCACAAATTGAGTCCGACTAATATGTGATTATGAAAAATTGATTTCAATTGGTTATAAGTGTAATCAATTTGAGATCAATGATATGTCATAATTTGATTAATTAGGACTACATTTTATGGTGAGGTTGCATACACCTAATTAATTAGATAATTAAACATTAATTATTCAATAAGTAATTTGTGCAATTATCTTTTAATTAGAGTAAATTTGGAACAAATTAAGTCTGAAATGGGAGTGATTTGAGCCATTTAATGTTAATTAGGAGCTAATTTGGGATCTATTAATGTTAATTGTGCTGAAACTATTTTCTAACAAATGACCCATGCTCATCATTTCATCGATATCTCTCATAATATTTTGAATCTGTGAATGAGGTCAATTTTTCTAGAAACTAGACATTTGGGGTTTCAATTTGAGCATAAAAACAAGATAATTTCGATCAGAATTGAGTCAGATATGATTTTTTGAAGTTGGCTCTATAGGCTATTACAGCAGCTACGGGAAAACCGAATTTTGGCTTACTCCTCACTCCCACCAATCTTTCCATTAAATGCACCAGATTTTTCCCAAGGCTAAATGAGGTCTAGGTTCATGATTCTTTGTCAACACTCATTAAATAGCATTCCATTCATATTTTCTCCATCACTACTACATAAACACTCCTTCTCCTTCAGTTCAAGCCACACAAAAAACCCGACTCTCTTCTCCTCTTTTGAGTTCTAATGAAATAGAGTAGTCTTGTCACATCTTGGTCTTCTTAAGATTTAAGGTATTGAGTGAGACTCACACTCTCTCTCCTAGTTCTTCTTTGTTTCCTCCACCTTTAGGACCTCCACCAAGAGTCTCCTCCTCCACCCTTAGAATCTCTTTTTCTAACTAGTTTTTTATGTTGCTATGATGAGAATTTAAGATTAAAGCATGATAGTAATTATTTAAATTCCCTTGAATATGTTTGAATGCTCTTAATTGTTCTTATATGTTCTTCACATGTTTTTGGTTGTTCGTCACATGTTCATGCATAAGACTAATTTTAATCTTAAATTCACATAAAAAAAAATGAAAAATATGTTTATTTCAAAATTCTTTCAAATCCTTGAATTTAGGTTATCACCATCCACACACATTCACTAGAATTTATTTTTCAATCCAAATGCAATGCTTAATAAATTGAATTATGGTTTATCACATGCACACACATTAAATTCAACATGCAAATTGATTGACATATTGGATGATATAATAAGAATGTTGGCCACCATAGTCTAGAAGACCGGTTTCACCGGGTAAGATGGGTGCCTAACATTTCCCACCTTGTAACATAGCCTTCGAACTTAGATCAAGGGTTAGTAGATCAAATGTTTATCCTTATAATTTTCAATTTTTATATTGTAACTAGGAAACAAAACTATGTACTTTATCTTAGATTGTATTTAAGACTAAAGCCATGTAACTTTCCTATGATCAATGTAAATTCAATTGAAAATTAATAAAATGAGGAATTTTTCAATTTTGATTTTCTTATTTATCTCAATAATTAAATGAGTGGTGACTCCATTGTAAAACTCTTAATCTAAAGGGAAAAATATAACTAGTTGAACCTCTATTTTGAGAGACAATAACACGACTCCACCCATTCACGTGGATTTGGCCCAACATCATAAAAACGGGCCGGAGGCGCGGTCTCTCACACAACTAATTATACAAATCAAAATAATAAGATTAAAAAAAAAAAAACACTTCTAAAATTGAAGAAATACATGTTAACAATTTTCATGAAATGGATTGCAACATTTCAGCACAACCAAACATAACTACGTATATAACGTTATTATTATTAAAGCAAGTTAAAGCAATAGAAGTTTTTTTTTTTTTTTTTTTTTTTTTTTTTTCTTTCCCAAATAAGCAATAGAAGATTTTAAATCATTTAATGGCCTTCCGTTTTTTTTTTTTTTTTTAAATAAGTTCCCCTTTCCTTAAAGTGGAAGAAAGGAGAGCCCAAACTTAAAGGAGTCAAACCTAGGTTCCCAAATACAAATTGCATACATCAAGCAATATTGTAATATACTACGTCAAAGAGCATGCACTTAAAGAAAGTAACATCACACTAATTATACATGAAATGAAGAGTTCTAAAAATAAAAAAATCTTTAATATACTTGAAAAATATTTATTTATTTATAATTCTTCTCACCTTTAATGATACAACACATAAACTAATTTTGTTTTTAACTAAAAATGGATGTGTGAAGGGTGACTAGTCGACCTGATCATACAATACCTATCCATTTTACAAAACCATTCTATCTTTGTAAAAAACGATATATTCTATTTTCCATTTTTTTTTGTGCTAAAAATCATATCTGAAATTTCTTTTATAAAAAAATTTTATTCTTCATATTTACAACTAGATCTGAAATTTGTTTTCAAAATCTATTTATTGTTTTACATTTGAAGTCAGATCTGAAATTCTCTTCAAAAATCTATTTATTTTTCATACCAAAAATCAGATCTAAATATTTTATAAAATGTTGCATTCTTCATATTAAAGGAATAGGTCTGAAATTTATTTTTATAAAACGATTCCTTTTCAATAATTTAAAAAAAACTAGATTTAATATTTTTATATTAAATCTCTCACTTTGTCTTTTAAATCCAAGTTGTTATTTATTTAATTTATAAAAAATATATATATATATATATATTTTTTTTTTAACAAATAGATCTATAAATCTAGGCTTAGATCTAGAACGTCTAACATGTATATTTTGGCATTTCAAAAATTGGCATATTGCATATTGAATGTAGGGCAGAGTTTAGCTATAAAATTGGTTGTAAGCTAAGGCTACAACTGTACTCAATAAAATAAATATTACTATATATTTTAAAAATCTAATCTTTAAATTGTATGTTTTTTATGTTCTTAATATGCATGTCAAATTTTGTGTTAATCAGATATCATTTACTATATCATTTATAAGCTTATATTTTATGCATAATTTTAAACTTAAAAAACTTACAATTTAAACAATTTATTGATGACATAGCTATTGATCTTTAATTTTCTAGAAATTTTACAAGCATGGAAGATATAAGAAGAAGATGTAATCTAATGATGAATTTGTCAAAATTCACCTTTAATAAAAAGATATTGAGTAACATTGTAGCATTAGACTACAACCAATTTTATAATTAAACTTTGTCGTTATATGTGGGTATATAAAATGTCATTTTAAGTCTAGAAAACCAAGCTCTATTTTGGTAGAGTGGCTAATGCCTAACCCCTTCCCACTTTGTAACCTAACCCTCGAATCTAGTATTTTTGGTTCAAGATTAGTGTTTTATAATCTTTGTGGTAGATTGTATTAGAACTAAAGCTTTGTAACTCTTTACTTAGATTGTAACTATCTGGGACCAATGTGATGTAAATTTTCTACCAATTGTAAATTTGATGTAAAATGAGATATTCAATGGAATTCAAATTTTAATTCATTTTTCTTATTTTTTGCAAACAAAAAATAAGTGACGACTCCACAATTATTAAAAACCCAAAGAAAATTCCACGAATCCTCTTTTGAGAGTTTTCAACCCCAGTATCTCACGAGGGGTTGTTAGCAATGGTAGAGCCAAACTATGTGGGTTGGGGGGGAATAGTAATCCCCCTAAATCTTGAATTAAAAAAAAAAATATTATAAAAATGTGAATTGGCCCTGCAAACTTTGAGTTAATTCGACAAATTTTTTATAAAAAGAATACCTTTTTTTTTTTTTTTTTTTTTACGTATTATTGACTTACTCTAATATTTGAAAATTAAAATCTCTCTCTCTCTCTATATGTGTGTGTAAAATTTTTTATAAAAAGAATACCTTTTTTTTTTTTTTTTTTTTTACGTATTATTGACTTACTCTAATATTTGAAAATTAAAATCTCTCTCTCTCTCTATATGTGTGTGTGTGTGTGTGCACAAGTGGGTGTGTATTTAAAATTTTGTACTCATGAGTGTTTTGAAGTTGTCTAGAATGATTTATGAATACTATAGTTTAGCTCCTAAAAATTCCCAACTCTGCCACTAACTGTAAGCATTCTCTTTCATCTAGGTTCAACCATAGCTTGACATTAGTCCCAGTAAGTAATCATGAAATTGATGGAAAAACAAAATAGATTTTACTAAACAACCAAAATTCCATTAATTTATTAGAGAATGGAAATGTGATAACAAAATAGATCCTGTCTGACACAAAATTACATTAGTTTAGTTTAGTTTTTTTTTTTTTGAAGGAGGGGGAGGGGGGTTGGGTCCAACTCGTGGCATGAGAATTGTAGACATGTTAGTAGGTGCCAATCATACTACAACCCTATTGACAGAATTTTATTAGTTACCTTTGGAGCACTAGTGCTCCAATGCGCCACTCCATGGTTGATCTTTTTTTATTAAAACTTGGTGAAAGAAATTAAGGTATAGACCTTTTTAATAAAGCATATGATATGTTAATTTGTTATTTATTTATTTATTTTTAAAAGAATTTCAGTTTTGGACATTGGAATAGAAGACTAATTTGGGACGGAGTGGGTACTTTTTAACTTAAATTCAGGGATCAGTTTGCCGTCAATGCAAAGTTGAATTGTATATTCGAATTGGAATTTTCAACAAAGAGAATATATACAAATGGAAAGGTCTACATCCTTCAATGAGAATATAATATTTCTAGCGGGTGGTATTGAGACACAGAAAAAGAAAGGTTTTTGTTTATGCATCTTTCCATGAAGAAAGTGGTGGAGTTTCAGAATCCTTCCAACTTGTAAAGGAATTAGTATATCTCTCAACCTTTACGGAATCCTCAGTAGCAAATGACTCAAGTTCATCCATTTCTTCTGGTGTTAGTTTCACAGACAGTACTGCTCCAATGTTCTGGTTAAAGTTTTCAATCTTTGTAGTTCCAGGTATGGGGCACACGTCATTCCCTTGGTGATGAACCCAGGCCAATGCTAGCTGTGATGGGGTGCATCCCTTCCTTGTTGCCTTTCATTAACACGCTCAAATAAGGTTTTATTATGTTTCAGGTTTTTAGGTTGGAATCTGGGTAGATACTGCAATAAGCAGTAAATTCAAATATCAGTACTACTAAATTAAGAGTGAAATCACTAAAATGTTTATTAGTATAATAATTTCAAGGAGTTAGTGTACTCAAGAAAAACAATGATAAACTACGTACGTACAACAAATTAAATTATGTAACATAATTTATATTCAGGTTTCTAGGCATCCAAAGTTGTTATGACCTAAGACCTAGCTTAATATTGTTCATCACACTAGAAGATATATAATTGCAGCATTACTCCACAATCATTACATAAAAACCAGGTGGGATTTGGGTTGGGTTTAGCTCAACCATGATTATCAAAGGAGCTTTCTCATAAGTTACTTATGTATTCCGAATGTCGAGCATATATATTTGGTAAACAGTAAACGAGAATTACAGATAAGTATATGGGTGAGATTGTTCTTATTGATTAACCCTCTAATTTAAATTACCTAGTTTTTGACCATCCACTTATCTTTTTCGCTTATTGTACATTAACTAAAAAGGTGGGATAAATTGAAGACAGTCTAAGGTTTCTACCTACATAACTTTTGTTTCCCTCTAACGACGGTGTTCAAATCTTTTTTAGCACTAGATTATTCCCTGACGAGTCTGTAATTGACTTTTACTATATGTACTGATCGAACACCCTCTCTAGTTTACGAAAACCAAAAAGGAGTTGATTGGAAATTCAACAACTGGAAATTTCATTTATTCAAAGCATAAAGAGATAGAAGGAGGAAACTATAAGAGAAAGGAACCAACCAAATGTTCTGATTGGCTGTTTGAGAAATTGAGGTGGTCAAAGCTAATACATATACAATGAAACTTGAAATTTAAACCAAATTCTTTTGGCTTCAAGAATCGTTAGTAAAGTCAAAATAAGTCTACTTGGTTATTATAATTTAGTGGTAATGATATTATAATTTAGGAATAATGGCAGTAAATCCACATGTGGTTTGGCTTATACCAAAACCAAAACTGATTAATGTCTTGGTTTGATAGTAAAAAGATATTATGAGGAGCGAACATTATAGGTTGAAACTCTTTCAAAAAAAAAAAAACTTTGTTTATCCATGATTTAATTAAAAAAAGGTCACTTTATCTATTTGATGTTCATTCCATTGTCTCCCATAAATGTAACTCACCTCTATTAAAAACAATGGTAAATATGCATTTTTGCTTTCCTTTTATGTTTCTCTCTTCAAAAAAAAAAAAAAAAGAAAAGAAAAGAAAAACATATAAAGACAAAGAGAAAACAAGATTAAAAAGTGTTTTTACTAAGAAATTGAAGAGGAACAAAAAATTTATTCAAAATTCCTATCAAAATAGTAAAAATTTCAAACACATGCAACCAAATATTTAAAATTTTAACTACATATTCATTCCAGCACATCTTCCATCCAAAATTTTAAATCAAAACACAAACACTTTCAACAGATGATACATTCAAAACCATTGTTGATGCCCATTTTTTGGCAAAAGGAGCCCAACAATATGAAGAGATGGAAAAAGAAAACAACAAAGTAAAGACCATTAGGCCAGAAAGGCAGGAATAATGGTCCACGGGCCTATAAAATAGTAAAATTGCCTCAAAGAAAGCAAATGGGACCAAGGGAGCCCTAAATAATGAAGTAGGAAGTCTATGGGAATTAGAAAGAAAGCAAAAATGGGCTGGAGGAGCCCAAAGAAAGGAATTAGTAAATGAGATTGGTTCGAAGGCCAATAAACCCAAAGGTAAAGGATGTAATAATTGGGCCAGAGAAGCCCAAAAGATTTAGGAAAAACTCATGGGAATGTATGAAGTAGGAAGGAATGAAATGGGCCAAGGATGCCCTAAAGAATGAAACAATCCGAGGATGCCCAAGGAATAAAATGGGTTGGAGAAGCCCAAGATGTTATTTGGATTGACCTAGCAGGAATACTGGGCAGTGTAAACTAAAGGAATGAATAACATATAAAATTGGCATGGCAGGCACTTCAACCCGCAAGCTTAGAAATGGTACAGTAAACAAGGATAAACATCATCATAGCAGGAACAATGCAATGACATGGTAGAAGCACTAGTTAGCCCACGTACCAGAAGTGAAAGGAGACATGGGCTAAATTAAAGAAAAGAAAGCCCACACCCAAGCAATGCTCAGCCCAAAGAAGAAATGAGATGCAAAGAATGAGGACTCATCCATGCCACAAGAACTAAACAAGCACCAGAACGTGCAGTAGAGTTAGACAAATCTGTAGGCAATGACAAATGCATGCATGAACGCCAAAAAAGCAAAGGACTCATATAGAAGTGGGCCACGCACAAGGCTCAAGCACCACTTACTTGTACCCACCTAATACAAGGGAGGTGGGCCATGGGTCAGAGGTAAGAGAGGGTATGGTTGGAAGTGAGGAAAATGGGAAGCCTACTTTGGGGTTTCTGCTCAAGCTCTTTTGGGGAAATATCTTACTAGGATGACATACCACTCAAAAGAGGCAAACATGAGCTGAAATCACTAGGTGCATGCTATAGAGGTTGGTAAGGGAGAAACATAGCCCTTATTCAAATGAGAGTGCCAAGGGAAGAAAGAAACAAACAAAAACTACTTTTGTCTGAGAATGAAGCATGGCATGGCCAACACAGGAAAGTGGTGGTAGCCGGGCAATTAGCAAACCAGTGGGGCAATCCTGGAAAAACCATAATAGGCCAAAAGTAGTTGAGGGGTAAAAATGGTAAATCTTACCACAACAGACAATATAAAAAGCCATAGATGTGCACAGTAAATAACAACACGGAATAACAAAGGGGAATACCAAAAGGAAAAGAAAGAAAACAAGAGAAGTAAGTAAGGAAACAACGAAAACAAGGAAACAAAGAGTGAGGAAGGAAAATATGAGTGATAGGAGTAAGAGCATACACCAATAGGCAACTCACTTCTCTCCCTCTCAATAGCCCACTTTCTAGCAAATTGAGAATCTGAGATCAAGCCATTTAGGCCCATTTTCCAAAGTGAGTAATCTCTACAACGGGATGCTTTCTAAGGTTACCTACATTGGAGGGTGGTTCCCATCCTAGACTTGAATCTGTCAAGGAATCAAGTCTCTCCCTCTAACAGATTTATTTTCTTTTCTTTTGCCAGGATTGGTTGAAAACTAACATGACTTCTTTTTGTTATTAATTTATTTAAGTTGTAATCACATCATCACACTTCTTTCTCTTTACAAAACTGTTTAAGTATCACTATTATCAATAGAAATATTGTAGTTAAAGTATTTTAGCTATCTTGCTATATATATATATATATATATATATTTTTTTTTTTTTTTCTGCTGTAACGTTTTTGTAACAGTATTTCCTACTGTGGGCATTCAACACGTTCAAGATTTCTGTCAGAGGTTTTAACTTGCGCACAAGCTGGGCTAAGATAAGTTTCAATTAGGCCAGTCTCGAATCTCCTACCCCTGAATCATTGGGCCACAATATAGCAGGAGCAATCTAGCCCAGGACATAAAAAGGCTCATCACAACCATGAATCTACAAAACTTCTTACCCAACAAATCAACCAAAAACTAAAAACTAAACCCAAAAATCATAATAACAAGTATCCACACTTTGACACAGTGGCAATATCACTATAATTTGCTATTGCAGAATAATCAGAATAATAGTAATTGGTTTGCTGCACTATTGAAATCCTAAACTCAGTTTTGTAGTAGATTCGTCAAAGAAAGCAGGAGATTTAAAAAAAGTGAGTAGTTAATTTTGGTTTATATTTTAATACATATTGGTTAATGTATTTATGCATGGTTTGTGTGTGGCAGATCTGTCGCTATAAACAGTATGCCTTTTCTTGATGATGATGAAGGTGATGATGGTTTTGTAAGGGAGGTGGGTTATAATTCATGTGGTCCTATGGATGAAGACAGGGGAGAACATAGAGTGGTAAAAGTGGCTAGTGAAGAAACGATTGAACTTTCTGCCAACATGAAGAGCAATTTAGTGTCAAAGTCTGCGGATGCTCTTTATTTTGATTATTCTAATTTTTGGTTTTAGTTTTTGGTTGATTTGGTGGGCAAGAAGTTTGTAGATTTATGGTTTTGAATGTATCATCGGTTGAAAGTGTTTGTGTTTTGATTTAGAATTTTGGGTTGTAGATGTGCTCGAATGTGTAGTTAAAAATCTAAGTATTTGGTTGAATGTGTTTGAAAATTTTTTGATTTTGATAGGAATATCGGATGAATTTTTCATTCCTTTTCAATTTCTTACTTAAAAGCACTTTTTGATCTTGTTTTTTCATTTTTTTTTAGAAGAGAGAGACATAAATGTGAAGCAAAAATATATATTTACTCATGTTTTAATAGACGTGAGTTACATGAGACAAACGGAGTAAATCTTGAATCCAAATCTTCTGTTCCACTTTTCTTACTCCACTTTATACTCCACCAATAAATACTTGTCACGTGTTTATCTAATTAATTAAATACTATTATTAATTAATAACTGTAATATTAATAAGTTAATAATGATAGTATTTAATTAATTAGGTGAACACATGACAAGTATTTATTAGTGAAATATAGAATGGAGCAAGAAAAGTGGGACAGAAGATTTAGACTCGTAAATCTCAGGTAAGTAAAGTAACATTTTTTAAACCATAAATAAGCAAAGTAATTTTAGACCAAATCACATGTTGGTTTCCTGCAATTCTTCCTATAAGAAAGAAATTTTGTCCACTAATCAATTTGTTTTTATTATAAAATATTGATTACTGTATGAATAAGAGAAACCGGAAAAGTATACGTAAATCTCAGGATATTCATAGATGCAATGATGATGCTATAAATTTATTATTCTAAATGCATCTGTAACACAGTTAATTTGAAGCTCATCATTTGTGTGGTAGATAGATCTACAAACCTTTCGAACATCATCATTCGACAAGGTTTCAACTAACTTAGGCCCTGTCGAAAAGAATCCTCGTCCTAGAGGAATGTATGCTACAATCCCAATGCCTAGTTCCCTGCAGAATCCGGACAAAAATAAAATTTGGTTCTTAATTATTTTATGGACAATTATTGGTTTATATTGCTTAATTAAAGTAAGAATTACATTGTAGACTAAACAAATGTGTATAATATTGTACAAATTTGTATAAAATGTACAATATTATACATATTTGCATAAAAGTGTAAAATTATTATATACATTTGTTTAGTAAATTTTACAGGAATCAATAATTAAATAAGAACTAATAATTTTCCTTATTTTATAACTTAGAAAGCAATAGTAATTATTGATGCATCACCTGCAAGTAGGAATTATTTCTTCCTCCACATCTCTGGACCACGAAGGCCACGCTAGCTGCACAGCAGTTATGGGATGAACGGCATGTGTCCTTCTGATTGTTGAAGCCGAGGCCTCAGATGGACCAACGTACTTGATTTTACCTTTTTTAACTAGTTGTTTGAGTTCCCCAATCTTGTAATCCACAAAAGAAAAGAATTAGAGGATGCTAAATGGAAATATTCTCAAAAGATGCATAATGATACACATTAAGAAAGACGAGTTGCAAAAAATGTAGCAACTGAGCTATCTAAAAACGAGACAACTGAAAGATAATTATGCTGAAAGAAAGCAGTATATTGATATGTATTTAGACTAATTAGAATACAATGTATGCCCGATTATAAGGCTTCTTGCTGATGAAAAGCATGAATCTATGGGTTTACTTAGCAAATGCAGCATGACAATATAGGTTTATAAGTACATGATCTTTGGCAAAAGGAATGAAAATGAAGATGAAAACATATATTTGCCTCAGAAATCCAAAAGAAATTAGCCTAAGATGTAGTACAAAACATTTAAGACGTGGAGATAGACATATATATTCAGAATTAATCTTGAACTTGCCTAGGGTGAAGTGAAAAATGGAAATGGTACTACTATATATATATATATATATACATATATATAAAACACCTAGTGATTCCTGCAACAACAATCAAGTGGTAGATGGTGGTTTCATTATTGTATAGGAATCATTTAAAAGGCTTAGTCAACAATGAAAATTAACACGAGAAGAGAATTCTTTGTTTACATTTAAAAGTAGATAACAAGTTGACAGAATTAAGTTATGCAACTGTATTTAGAGGAGAAAAAGAAATTATAGGCAAAAGGGAAGAATTAACGAACTGTGACTTCAATAGGAACACTGGTGTCGATGCGGTGCTGGTAGTAGAGATCAATACAATCGACATCAAGGCGCTTCAAGCTGGCCTCACAAGCTGCTCTCACGTATGCTGGATTGCCACGGATCACCAGCTTCCCATCCTCAAAACTATTAGCGAACTTGGTTGCTAGTTGCACCTTCTCTCTTATCCCTCCCTTCAAAGCCTGCAATGAATTAATTACAGCCAAAATAATTAAGAAAGAGGGAAACCGAAGCCAAGGGGAGGACCTTGCTTAATTAGTTAGCTAGCAGCTGTAAGTACGTACCTTTCCGAGGAGGATTTCGTTGGTGAAAGGACCATAGATATCGGCAGTGTTAAGAAAGGTGACGCCATTGTGAATGGCATGGTGAATGAGAGTGATCGTGTCTTGTTCGGGTTTTAAAGGGCCATAGAAGGCGGACATGCCCATGCAGCCCAGACCTTGTGCTGACACCTCCAGTCCTTGTGAACCCAGCTTTATCTTCCCAATTCTTGACGCCATTTCTTCTTTTAAGTTTTCTGACAGTGCAAGCTTAGATTCAAACACTGAAGGAGGAGATGAATTGATTCCAACGGCTAGTTCACCTTCCAAAACGATGTCGTGTAGTAAAGTTAAGAGATACAAAACACGCTTGAAGTAAAACGATGCCGTCTCTCATTAAAACCAAACTGTGTCGTTTTAGTCTGAAAGAATTAGTGAATACCTGAGGAAAGCCACGCACGTGTAAAGGGTTGTTACAGAACGTGCGAAGCAATTACAAGTCTGTTATAACAGACTTCGTTGGAATCATCTTTCCTTGCTCTCTGATGTAACTATATATATATCTATTCATTTACATGTATTGTATAGTATTGAATTTCTATGAAATGAAATATATCTGAGTTCTCTCTCTATCAGTTTGTTAAGCTCTGTTTTTCTTCCTATTTTGATTCATAGAGTAACTGTGAGATTAAGAGAGGTGAGTTTGAGAGTGTTTCTTCATGGTATCAGAGCATTGATCCGTATCAATGGCCTCTACTCAGTCTGGTTCATCGTCTTCCTCAAGTGCTGTGCCTGCTATGGCTTCTTCAGGTTTGCAAATGAACTCTTCGTTGCTACTGTTATCAAATATGTCATCTATGATGACTGTGAAGCTGGACTATGGAAATTATGTGGTATGGAAACATCAAATCGAGGTAATTCTTGATACCTATTCAATGATTGATGTTCTTGATAATTCAATCACTGCTCCAGATAGATTTCTCAAAGATTCATCTGGAAACATTACCACTGAAATCAATCCAGCATTCATGGCTTGGAGGAATCGTGAACAAGCAATGTTCACATTCTTGAATTCAACACTTTCCCCTACAGTTCTTGCTCTTACAGTTGGGCAGAAATCTGCTAGAGGTGTTTGGCAAGTCTTAGAGAAGAGGTTTGCATCAATTTCGAGGTCTCATGTTATGAGTCTCCGCAATGAATTGAATGCTATTAAGAAAGGAAATGAATCTATTGATAGTTATTTTCAGAAAATTAAACAAGCTTGTGATAAACTGGCTGCTGTGTCTGTGTTTGTGGATGATGAAGAGCTTCTCCACATTGTTCTGGATGGCCTTCCATCTAACTATGATTCTTTTAGCTCTGCTATTAGAACCAGGAGTGATGTGTTGTCTGTGGAAGAATTAAATGCATTACTTAATGCTGAAGAGAGAATTATTAAGAAAAGATCTAATAGTGTTGATCAAGTGTCTATGGCTATGGCTGCCAACTTTCACTCACAAGGATTTCCTCGGGGAAGAGGAGGAAGAAATTACAACCAGAGAGGCAGAGGTGCTCGTGGACATGGCCCTCACTCTGGTGGAATGAGTTCTCATTTTGGTGGAGGAAATTACTCCAATTTTGGTGGTTCTGGTTCTGGTTCTCAGCTTCAGAATTTTAGTTCTGGTAACCAAGGTTTCCCATCTCAATTTCAGTCTTTTAATCAATCTAAGATTCCTCAGAATCAAGGTCAAATTCAAGGGCAATCCAGTAGGCCTACTTGTCAAATATGTGGAAAGAATGGTCATTCAGCCCTTGATTGCTACCATCGTATGGACTTTGCATACCAAGGAAGACATCCTCCTGCTAAGCTTGCCTCAATGGTGGCCAATGCTGCTCAAGTCCAGGCTTCAAATTCTTGGCTCACTGACACAGGCTGCTCAGATCATGTGACTCCTAATCTGTCACAGCTCTCTATCCATCAGCAACCTATTCAAGGCAATGAAACTGTTACTGTGGGAAATGGTCAGGAGCTTCCAGTCACTCACATTGGCAATGGTAAGCTTCAAACATTGACACATAATTTTAGGCTGGATAATATTCTAAGAGTGCCTGATCTTGCTTCTAACCTTCTGTCTGTCCATAAACTGTGTCTCCAAAATAATGTTTTTTGTTATTTTGATGCCAACAAGTTCTCAATTCAGGATTTGCAAACGGGGAAGATCCTCTATGCAGGGTTGAGTAAAGATGGGGTCTATCCCATTCCATCCATCTCTGATTTTTCCTCTTCATTGAATCATTTCAAGTCTTCTGCCTTTGTCTCTGTCAAACCACACCAGATTCTGCTTTGGCATCATAGACTTGGTCACCCTCATTCTAGAAGTTTGTATTCTGTTCTTAAACCTGTATTTTCATCTCTTACTTTGTCTATGATTGATGAAGCTTGTTCTTCTTGTGAATCCTGTATAAGTGCTAAAATGCACAGACTTCACTTAAATAAAGCTTCAATTGTTTCCACTTCATTCCTTGAACTTGTGCATAGTGATGTTTGGGGTCCCTCTCCCATGACTTCCTTACTTGGCTTTAATTACTATGTTCTTTTTGTTGATGATTACACTCGGTTCACTTGGTTGTTTCTTCTTAAATCTAAAAATGAGGTTTTGCCTGTGTTTAAACACTTCAAGTCCATGGTTGAAACTCAACATAATTCTACACTCAAAGTTTTGAGAACTGACAATGGTTCAGAATATAGTAATGCTGAGTTTCAATCATACTGTTCTAATCATGGCATTCTCCACCAGACTTCCTGTCCTCATACTCCTGAACAAAATGGAGTGTCAGAAAGAAAGCATAGACATGTTGTAGAAACAGGTCTTGCTCTTCTTTATCAATCACATCTGCCTATCAACTTCTGGTCATATGCCTTTACTGCTGCAATCTTTCTTATTAATAGGCTTCCTTCATCAGTGTTAAGATTCCAATCTCCTTGGGAGAAATTATTTTCTAAACTCCCATCTATTCATGCTCTTAAATCATTTGGGTGTGCTTGCTATCCTTTCCTTAGACCCTATAATAAAAACAAACTACAACCTAGGTCTGCTCCATGCATTTTCCTTGGTTATCCTCCTATGTCAAAAGGGTACATATGTCTTGATCCCTCCACTAACAGGATCTATATAGCTTGTCATGTTTTGTTCAATGAATCCCTTTTTCCCTTTGCTGTTAATCCTACTCTTACCAATCCCAATATCCCTTTCTCAACTTCCTTATCTGATTGGTTGCCTCATCCAGTTCCTTCTGCCTCTATTCAATCCACTGATACTCCTGCTTCTTCTCCTTCATATGATTCTGACTTGGTTTCTTCTTTGCTTCCCTCATTTCTTTCTTCTTCTTCTTCCATTCCTGTTGTTCCTGCTCCCATTGAAACTCCTGCTTCAATAACTACATCATTATCTGTGATCCCAGCACCTACCCTACCTACTGTGTCACCTGTCAATCCTGTCCCTACAGCCCTTGGTCCATCCCTTACAAATGCCCATCCTATGGTCACAAGATCTAAGCATGGAATATATAAGCCTAAAATTATGCAGGTCCAATGTGACTATTCTGTTGCTGAACCTCCCTCCTTTGCCATTGCTTCCAAGCATCCTCAATGGGTGGCTGCAATGGATGATGAATTCAGTTCTTTACAGAAGCAAAACACTTGGTCATTGGTTCCTCTTCCTCCTCAGAAAAATGTTGTGACTTGCAAATGGGTTTACAAGCTTAAAAGGCATAGTGATGGGTCAGTTGCCAGGTATAAAGCCAGATTAGTGGCTAGGGGTTATCTCCAACAATATGGATTGGACTATGATGAAACTTTTAGTCCTGTTGTTAAACCTGCCACAGTTAGACTTCTTATTGCCTTGGCTGTGCACCATGGTTGGGAATTGAAGCAGTTAGATGTCTCAAATGCCTTTTTGCATGGTTTTCTTAAGGAAGAGGTCTTCATGGCTCAACCTCAAGGCTATATTGATCCTGCTTTTCCTACACATGTGTGCCTCCTCCATAAGGCTCTTTATGGTCTAAAGCAAGCTCCTCGGGCATGGTTTGACAGATTTACATCTCAGCTGCTTCATGTGGGCTTCTATGCTTCAGCTGCTGATGGTAATTTGTTCATCTTGAGGCATCAATCCTTCATTGTGTACTTGTTACTCTATGTGGATGATATTATCATCACTGGGAATAACTCTTCTTTTGTTTCTGCTATTATCAACTTGTTGAGCAAGGAGTTTGACCTCAAGGATCTTGGCTTGCTTCACTACTTTCTTGGGTTGCAAATTGAGTATACTCCTACTGGTTTATTTGTGCATCAGTCTAAATATGCCACTGACCTCCTTAAGAAGTTTAATATGACTGATTGCAAACCTTGTAAGACACCATGCTCTCCTAACCTTCACCTTCTTCCTCATGATAGCCCTCTTTTGTCTGATCCTACATCCTATAGGAGCCTTGTTGGGGCCTTACAGTATCTCACCTTCACCAGACCAGATTTATCCTTTGCTGTTCAACAAGCTTGCCAGCATATGAGCACTCCCACTCAAAATCACCTTCAAGCTGCAAAACGGATCTTAAGGTATCTTCAAGGGTCTCTTCACTTTGGGATTGCTTTTACCCCAGGCCCCATTTCCTTATCTGCTTATAGTGATGCAGATTGGGCTGGGGATCCAGTGGACAGACGTTCTATCACTGGCATGGTGGTGTTTCTTGGTAATTCCCCAGTCACTTGGTCTGCTAAAAAGCAATGCACTGTGTCTCGTTCCTCAACAGAAGCTGAGTATCGTGCTTTGGCCTCTACTGCAGCTGAATTGTATTGGCTTCGAATGCTTCTCAGAGATTTTGGCATTATCCTTCCTCATCCTCCTCTTCTTTGGTGTGACAATGTCAGTGCCTTGGCCATTGCCTCTAATCCTGTATTTCATGCTCGCACAAAACATATTGAGGTTGATTTTCATTTTGTTAGAGAAAAGGTTCTCAGACGTGATTTGCTGGTTAAGTTCATCTCCACTCATGATCAGCTTGCTGATCTGTTTACTAAGGGTCTTTCCTCTCCCCGGTTCAATTGGCTTACTTCCAAACTCATGTGGAAGTTCCCCATTCGTTTGAGGGGGGATGACAGTGCAAGCTTAGATTCAAACACTGAAGGAGGAGATGAATTGATTCCAACGGCTAGTTCACCTTCCAAAACGATGTCGTGTAGTAAAGTTAAGAGATACAAAACACGCTTGAAGTAAAACGATGCCGTCTCTCATTAAAACCAAACTGTGTCATTTTAGTCTGAAAGAATTAGTGAATACCTGAGGAAAGCCACGCACGTGTAAAGGGTTGTTACAGAACGTGCGAAGCAGTTACAAGTCTGTTATAACAGACTTCGTTGGAATCATCTTTCCTTGCTCTCTGATGTAACTATATATATATCTATTCATTTACATGTATTGTATTGTATTGAATTTCTGTGAAATGAAATATATCTGAGTTCTCTCTCTATCATTTTGTTAGCTCTGTTTTTCTTTCTATTTTGATTCATAGAGTGACTGTGAGATTAAGAGAGGTGAGTTTGAGAGTGTTTCTTCAGGTTTTATATGTGTTGAATTTAGTGGAGCATGGAGTTTTTCTTTGTGATTTATTTCCTGCTTTGTTTGTTTGTTTAGAAACTGAAGGAAAAGGAGAGGAAGATTATAGGAAACTAGCACTTGATGAGATTTATTAAAAACTATTTAAATTAAAGGAAAACATTTCACGAATATCTTTGAAATTGAGCAATGAAGTAATTGTTCTTGAACTCGAAGAAAAAGGCATATAAGTTTGAACTCTTTAAGGTGTAATCATTTATGGGGGTAAAATTTTCTATTTGGATATTTGAAATCTGGATAGAAGGTGACCCTTTTGGAAACAAAGTAATCTCTCCCTCTCTCTAATGGAGTTTAATTGAGAGTTTATTTCGGTTTAGTTTTCACATTACCAAAGAAGAAAAACTGAATAAGATAGATGAATTTCGTCTTCAATTTAAGCTGGTTTTGCATTAGCTTGAAAAAGAGTATTAAGATCTTATAATACCCATATTCATGTTGTCCAATGAATTATAAATCATTAAGTTCTGTTACATGGTTCTAAACATGTTTATTTCTCTTATATGTTGGAAATTTGTAGACTTTTCCGCAAGTTGAAGTGGAGTATGTCCCAGAGCCTGCTGAGCTTGATGATGGAATGGATGAAGAATTTAGAAAGATTTTTAGCCAATTGAGTTTCCGTAAAACTACTGCTACTCAGGTTAGAGGAATCTTCCCTCATCCCTTCTTTTTATGTAATATTGACTTTATGTTATTCGATTTTCCGCTGGGAGAAGTATGAGCCTAACATGATGCATTAATTGTTCTAACCCATTCAAGATAATGATAACAAGGATGAGTCTACCGAAAATGCAGCCTCAACCAAGAAGGCTAACTCAGACTCAGAAGAGGAAGAATAGGATAACCCACAAAAAGAGAAAGGTGTGTCAAACAAGAAGAAGAAGGTATATATGACTTGTTAATAAATATATCAATCGATATTTTGTATAGTTTCATATAGTTGTTATGATTGTGGCAGTTTGTCATAAAAGACTAAAGGATTTTTGTTTTCATCTTTCAGCTACAATAGCAGACGCAGATTGCTAAACTGAAGCAAATTTGCTCAAGGCCTGATGTTGAGGTAGGGATATTTGCTTGTGCTTTGTTGTTTCTTCTTATTATTCTTCTCGTTATTGTTCTATGGTTATATACAGTTTATTCATTTCCAGGTGTGGGATGCAACCTTTGCAGACCCGAAGTTGTTGGTGTTTTTGAAATCATAAAGGAACACTGTGCCTGTCCCAGGGCATTGGTGTCAGAAACGTAAATTTTCGCAGTTTAGTAAGCATCACTAGAATTGAAGACTAATGGGTTAAAAATTAAAATGTGCATGCATGACTTCTGGAAATGGTGAACCTGTGGGATTTAGAGAATAGGGTGTAGGAAGATCAAGTAGATAAAGTCTCTCTTATATGTATATATGTGGTTCTTGCAGGGGAGCTGATGTGACAATCATGGAGACTGGACTTGTAGGTGTTTGGCAACGAGCACCCTCAAATGATTTCTTTGTTCATGTATTTGCTTGGGGGGGTGGGGGTGCAGGGGGGGAGTGGTGTGGGGGGTGTTTGGGGGCATTGATATTTGTATGATGCCATTTATGGGGAAATTTAATTTTTTTAGTTTTATAACAGAGTACTTTTGCATGATATATGTTGGGGATTTGTTTACACTTGAGTTGCTAATTAATTTACTTTGAATTTATAGATGCCTTTCCATTGTGCTTAATGCTCGGGCTGAATTCCTCTTAAATTTGAAAATTTTTTACTCTTGCAGAATTATCATTCTATTTTGCTACTGCAATTACTTGTGTCTCATTATTGGGTATTCTTTTTTGCAGGGAAAGTGTGGTATTGAGAAACAGCCATTTCAACAACCTGATTTTTTTGCGGCAACAGGAATTGAGAAAATCAGACAGGTTAGTACAATTTCATGATTTTCTGAGATGAGGAATAATAAAATCATCTTTGTATAGCTGTATCTTGTCAACAAATTTTCATTGTGGGATTTTTTTGTCTTTATATTATTATTATAATTATTATTTATCCTGTTACTTTTTTTCCCATCTCCATGGTCCTTGTAGCTGTTTTTCTATTGTTAATCTTGAAACTTATTCAGGTGTTTTGAGTCTCAGCTATATCTTTTTTGGGCTTTCATATGGTTTACACTAATGGGTTATTTTTTGGATTCTGATTTTGTTTGAATTGAATTGCAAGTTCCTGTTGATTTTGATTCATTGTCAGTAATGAAAAACTTCTTTTTGGATTTTCTCAATACAAATGTATGTGACTTAAGCAACGGGTCTTTGTAAACAATTGTTAGGATTAGTTCCTTTAAATCCTATTGTATGATGCTATGTATGACATTATGTGTGACATTATGTTATGATTAATAAAGTTGTTTTATTATTATCTAAAATAATAGTAATATGAATATTTGGACATTATCAATTTAGCATATAAACATATAATATGGAACCTTAATAAAACCATAATATAATATATGCAACGACAACTCAATCCATGTCTATAATTTCTTGGTAGCAAGTTTATTATAAACACCATGATTGATTGAGAACTATTCTCATTATTAGTGCTATCATGATAACCTTATCAAACACTAATAATATGCCATATTTCCTTTAGCCTCTAAGTAATAATGACTTAGCTCCTTTGAGAGGTTAACATTACACTTAGTCTAATGTACACCATTACCTAGAATCATGTGTAGCCACATTTCATCTCCCTTATAGTGTTTATTATAAACACCATGATTGATTGAGAACTATTCTCATTATTAGTGCTATCATGATAACCTTATCAAACACTAATAATATGCCATATTTCCTTTAGCCTCTAAGTAATAATGACTTAGCTCCTTTGGGAGGTTAACATTACACTTAGTCTAATGTACACCATTACCTAGAATCATGTGTAGCCACATTTCATCTCCCTTATAGTGTTTAAACTTGTAGTACCATGAAACAAAACACCCTCCTTTAAGATCGCGAGGCATATACGACAAGACGAGGTGCTTGTCCATACTATTTTAAATGGGTAAGTTCAATCTTGTAGTACTATGAAGTAAACACCCTCCTTTGGGATCGCGAGGCATATACGCCAAGACGAGGTGCTTACCCACACTACTATGAACCGATAATGGAAGCCATGAGATCCAACCCTTGTATCTCTCTCCCACTAAATGTTTTAAATTAAAGGTTTTTAATTAGAAAACATGTGTAATCTAATCACACACAGCCTTGCAATATGTGAAAACACTTAGAAAAATTCAGAACTCACAGCTTTCGATCGATCGAATGTGTTTCTCGATCAGTTGAAAAAATTAAAAAAATTGTACCAAACAACCTACCTGGCTCGATTGGTACTCGATCACTGCTCGATCGATCGAAAAAGAACATTCGATCGATTGACTAGCAATCAAATATCAATCGAATCAAACAGATTGGTCACTGTTTCTCACTCAATCGATCGAAAGTAATTTTCGACCGATCGAATCTCGTGAAACTTGAATTTTCCATAATTTTTCTGAAGCAGTTTTCAATGGTTTTTCATGAATAAACAACCATCAAATGAACATGATAGAAAAAATTTGATATCAAAACTGAATTCCATTGATGCTATAGCCTTAAAGTTCAATTTAACACACTTAATATCAAACTTAAACAACATCATAACATCAATATCAGTTTTCATCAAACAATATTTCAACAACTATGCAGAAAATTAATTGCATAATCTTCTAACATCATAAAACTATTATCTCTAATTCTAAAACTCACAAAACATGTTATACAAATTCGAAATTGAAAACCTGGCTCTGATACCAATTGTTGAAAAAATACATGTTTGTATCGCAGAAAAAACATACGCAACAAAAAAATAACAAATCTACTTCATTCGCAATTGATAACATGTATTATGTAAATTTCAGAATATAAGAACAAGAGAGTGTACCTTGGTGCGGTGAAATTTAAAACAAAAAATTAGAAGTACTTGGGAACATTTTTATTCTTCACTCCAATTCCACTTATGTCTAAGAAGTGTGGTCTCTGAATCAGTTTATATGTTTGTGTTCAAGGGAGAATCATAGAGTGTCCAACACTCACATACAAAACCATTTCATTTTCTTATAAAATTCTGTATGTTTCTTTCTTATAACTAATTATCTAATTGGGCTAACTTTTTGGGTCATTCCAATTGAGTTTTAGTATGTAGCTTGGAGTGGGACCAAAAGGGAACAAATAAGACTCTAGCTCCAATGGGCCTTGGGCTTTTCTGTCAACTCTTGACAAGTCATTAATCATATTTAATACCACTATATAAATATAATTGCACACTAAGCCTTATTTATAAATTATATCCCAAGACTTTATTATACATACAACCCCTTCATAAAATATTCGTAGTAATACAAAGTCATGAATGTAGATTGCCACTTTGAAGATTAATATATTTTAATCCTTGAGTACCTGGTTTAATCATTTAAGTTATTCATCATATATTTATGACATCCAATTTCATAAATATATACTTTAGTAACTCCTTACTAAAATGGTTAGGCCTAACACTCTGAATATGCGAAAATATAAGCAATTAGGATACGGTTTACCATAACTAGCACACCACAAAAAAACTTCTCTCTAACACTTCTTCCAAAATCCTTAGATATCATCTAAAACAATTTTTTAGACACCATTTACTCAATAATCAAATAATTAAGAAAAACTTATAATGGTACCTGGCCAGAAGAGAAACTACTAAAAATATCCAGTAATTTTCTTTTGTTATCTCACACCAAAAATCCATAGTCATAATATATTTTTTTTTTTTCCTTAATTTCTGCCACCATTAGTTCTCAAGAGATGAGGACAAAACTATAAGTACTATATCATACTAGAAAAGACAAGGCACCTAGACGGTTGGACCCATCTTCCATCCCTAGAGGTATTTTTCCATCCCTAACGAGGTAACTTTGACATTAATAAGGTATAGATGAAAGTGAGGCAATAGGATAGTCATGAGAGTGGTAAAAAAGAGAGAAAGTAAGTGTTTTGGGGATGATAATATGGTATATAAAAAATTAAATTGTAAATAGCATATGTATAACAAAGAAAAAAAATTATGTAGAAATCATTTAAATATAAAACAGAGAAAAAAAATTCAAGGAAGGGGGAAAGGAAGACGAGACGAGGTAAGCGAAATCCTTTCTTGTTCATCACTTCTTTGGGGACAGGAAAACCTAAAAATCATATTATATAACAATTTTTAAATTTTATCAACTTACTCATTTTAATTCAATACATCTGGCTACAATATAAAAAATGAACTCAACCAACCATAAAATTTCATTCATTTTAATTATTTATTTTAATGTCCAATCAAAATTAATTACCATTAATCTTGTGTAATTAGTTTCACCAAATCAATACATGCTAACCGTTAAAACTAGATCTTGCAATATCTTTCAATTGCTTGACATGTTTTCAATATCAAAAATATAATTTCCTAAATGTAACTAATTAGTTGCATATGAATATTAAAAATGAAGTAAATGGGCACTTCATTGAAGGTCTATTTGGTTGGAGGAGTGGAAAAGTGGGAGGATAGAAAATGGGGAAGGGATAGAAAAGTGGGAGGATAGAAAAAATTTAGTTTTCTCTCATATGTGTTTGTTTGGGAGGATGGAAAAGTGAAGAGATGGAAAACTATGAAAAATGAAGTTGGTATAAATTTGCAATTATGTCCTTATTAAATAAAACAAAAGAAAACACAATTTTTTATACACTTATTTATATAAAAATTATATATGGGCACTTCATTTTTTTAAGTTATTATTTTAAAAGGCAGAAGCTGAATCCAAAATTGGTGGAAAAAAATAATAAATAAAAAAGAAACCTGAAACAAAGAAGTGAACAAACAGCGAATAGAAGAAATAGAAATATAAAAAGGTGGGGTGAAAACAAGTAGAAGAGAAAGAAATTTTAAAAAAAAATGTGAAAAGAAAAAGTGATGAACAATGTGAACCAAAAAACAAGAAAATATTATTAAGTTGGTTGAAGCATAGTCAAATGCCAACATTTCCTGAGATTTCCACGTTCAACTTAACAAAAAGAGAGGTAAGAATTTAATTGATTGGGTTTAAATAAAGTCCCCCAAGTTTTCTCTTCAAATTGGAGAGATAGGATTTTGGTGGGTTAGGGGAGAAAACACCTAGACCCCACCAAATTTTCCTTTCATTCTCCTTCCTAACCAAACATCTCTCTCACCTATTTTCTCTCTTATTTTCTCTCATTTTTTTCCATCCTCCTTATTTCACCTCCAACCAAACGAAGCCTAAGAGACTTGCGATCATCTCTTTCACAAGTAGGTGTCGCGTTCATAATATTATTTTGCCATTCCCTTCTTGATCAACTCTTCTTAACGAGCTCATCTTCTAAGGTCTTTTATCCTGGCAAGCCCTCCTCTATTGAACTCTTCTCTGCTTTACACTCTGTTTTTTTAGACATTAATGAGTTTTGGAAAATGAATCATTTTTCAAAAATTTATTTTATGATAAACTATTATATTTTCCTATATTTTGTAGCAACTTTGAAAATGAGCTGAAAAATGTTTTCTGGTGTTTGGTATGTGCAAAAAATTATTAGCATTCCTTGTATAATTTAAAACATGTAAAAAATGTATATTATGTAAACCAACTAATGTCATCAATATAAATTGAAAAACCAAGTATGAATTTGGTTTTCCAACACAAATTTTGGAAAAAAGGCTTGTCTTTCTAATACTACAATAATTCGAAAAATATAAGTTCTTAATTAATTAGATATTATCAAAATGAGTTGTCCAATATTAATTTGTAGATTTCTTATAAGTTATTCNTCCCTAGAGGTATTTTTCCATCCCTAACGAGGTAACTTTGACATTAATAAGGTATAGATGAAAGTGAGGCAATAGGATAGTCATGAGAGTGGTAAAAAAGAGAGAAAGTAAGTGTTTTGGGGATGATAATATGGTATATAAAAAATTAAATTGTAAATAGCATATGTATAACAAAGAAAAAAAATTATGTAGAAATCATTTAAATATAAAACAGAGAAAAAAAATTCAAGGAAGGCGGAAGGGAAGACGAGACGAGGTAAGCGAAATCCTTCTTGTTCATCACTTCTTTGGGGACAGGAAAACCTAAAAATCATATTATATAACAATTTTTAAATTTTATCAACTTACTCATTTTAATTCAATACATCCGGCTACAATATAAAAAATGAACTCAACCAACCATAAAATTTCATTCATTTTAATTATTTATTTTAATGTCCAATCAAAATTAATTACCATTAATCTTGTGTAATTAGTTTCACCAAATCAATACATGCTAACCGTTAAAACTAGATCTTGCAATATCTTTCAATTGCTTGACATGTTTTCAATATCAAAAATATAATTTCCTAAATGTAACTAATTAGTTGCATATGAATATTAAAAATGAAGTAAATGGGCACTTCATTGAAGGTCTATTTGGTTGGAGGAGTGGAAAAGTGGGAGGATAGAAAATGGGAATACAACAAAACAGATTTATCCTACGTATATATAAAGGGAATACTTTATCCATAATGGTGAATGCATCTTCAATTTACTCGAAAATTAAATATACATTTCTATCTGAGACACAACTTTCTAAACATTGGTTAACGATCACATAAACTATAGTAGCCAAACCCCACTACAATTCTTTTACTATATTCTTCACCATAGGTTTGAGATTTTTTTGGTTGGTTTATGGGAACCAATGTTGTTGCCACTTGAGATCTTTGATGGCACATCACCAACAAAATTAATCGGGAAAACCTGCAAAATATGGGGGAAAAAAACTCACTTTAGAGAGACTTCTCAAATTTGTAGAAATCGGCTAGAGTAATTGCAAATACACACACGCACACACAACAACAACAACAACAACAATATATATATATATATATATATATGGGTTGGGTTCAAGTTACACATGGTGTAACTCTAAGTAATGTTACACCACTCAATATTTTTTAATTGGATATGAATATTGACAAATCTATTGTTAAATTACATTATCTTCATATATTCTCCATGCTAGCAAAATTTCGAGGTGATCAAAGATTAATAGTCATGTTATCAATCAATTATTAAAATTCAAATTTTTGTAATTTAAAATAATGCATAAAAGATGAGTTTATAAATCATATGGTAAATAGCATCCGATTGATATGAAAATTGGCATGCATGTTAAGAACATATAGAACATGTAATTCAACAGTTGGATTTTCAAAATATTAATTCAATAACAAGTTATTGAGTAGTGTAACATTGCTTAAAGTTACACCAGGTGTAACTTGAACCCAACTCTATATATATATATATATATATATAATACTAAGTGGTTGACAATTGAACGGTTTTTATAGCTGCTTGATTGGGGAGAAGGAGAGTCATAAAATTGAAGGGAGTTTGAACTATTATTAGATTGGATTTGATGGAATAATAAATGGAAATTTTCAAAGTTAGGAAACGTTAATTGAGAGAGAGAGAGAGAGAGAGAGAGAGGTGGTTGAATAGAAAATGGAAATAGATTTGGCTTGATGGAGTAATAAATGGGAAGTTGAAAAATGGTATAAAAAAAAAGTATGTATGAAGAAACTATTTACTTAGAAAAAAAATCACTTCTCAATAGGACATTTTCTCTACAAAATCACTTTTACCATCAGATGTGGAGCTATCCATAGTAGATATGCCATTTGAAATGTAAACAAAAACATAATGAAAAATTAAAGGATAATGAAAGATGGTGGGAGAACAAAATTGCATAATTGTGAATGCAAAAAGAAAAGTGGACAAAAAAAAAATCAAGAAAAGTCTTTAGAGCCTAATAAGATCCAGGATAACATAAACTCTTGCCATTGAACATTTAATTAGTTGTTTTTTTATCACCTAATAATCATTGCAAAAAGAATAATGAAAAACATCAATCTCTATAAACATTGAGGAAAACTGAGGTTTCAATATTAAAAAAAATAAATCCACTTGTTTCTTCCTTCACCCTTTTAACAAAATCCCATGTCTTGTAATTGATGCAAACATCAGCCCCAAGATCCTTGCAAACGGCCAATTTTTCATCGCTCATTGCCAATCACAATCTAAAAATATATGAATACTTGGAAACCAAACTTATGCGTTAGAACAAAAAGTGATACTTGGAAACCAGACTTGCAGTAACAAACACACTTGCCCCATAGTATTTAGCTATCTGAATTGTAAATGTACCAACACTGCTTGAGCCCCCATGAACCTGAAATTTTAATATTCATTAGTTTTGCATTGGAGACACCATGTTGCAACAAACAAAAAGGATAGAAATTATCATTTTAAGCTTGTATCGTTCATAAATAATCAAACCATTTGTAAATTGGACCATAAATTACACTAAATAATCATAAAGGCTCAAAAATTACAAAAAAAAAAAAAAAAACTACCAAATAATTGAGAGTGAGAGAGAGAGAGTGAGAGAAATAACATTTTTTTTGTTAGAGAAAATTATGCATAAAATGAAAGAGAAAATGACAAATTTATGGTAAGAGAGTGAGAATAAAAAAAGAAAAATAAAAGAAAATAAAGAGAAAGATGAAGAATGATATTAAAGGAAGGGTAGTAGGGAGATGTAAAGGTAAGGGAAGGAAAAAAGTTTGAGAAAGTATAAATATTAAAAAAAAAAAAAAAAGAGTGAATGAGTAATGTCAAAAAAAATATAGGAAAATTGAAAATAAAAAAGATAATAACATAGAAGCTGATGTGGCTTAACTAGAGCGTAGTAACAATAAATACTACGCTTCAGCTTTTAGATTTATATATAGAATATAGATTTATACCACCACACACCCTTGGTACAGTAGTCACTCCACAAGTATAATGGGACCCATGAATAGTACCAAAAAGTGTAATAGGGCTCATAAATAGTAATAAAAATAAGCTAAATAGTAAAATAAGCTGGCAAAAAATAAGCTACCCAAACGTACATTTAGTCCCATATTGCTCATTGATTCCTTCAGCTACTCTAACTGATGATGAGTATTTAAATGTGTTAAATTGTTTATTTCCCTTTAGAGCCCAGTGGCGGTTTCTTGAATTTTTCTCAAGGTGTTCTCTAAGAAGTATAAATTAATCTAATAAAAAGAGAAATAATCCCTAAAAAAAAAATAATAAGAGAAATTCATATATTGACAGTAACAACAATAAAAAAACACACAAATATATAAAGTTTACAATTACCTTTTACGAGTTTTCATATTTTGAAATTGGTACATAATAGTCTCATTATTAATGCTACAAGCTACATCTCTATCAATTTACATAACCAAGCAATTATTTATCCACTGAATGTAGAACAAATTATGGAGCAAAATTTAATTTTATTGGCATAAAAAAAACTGAGGATGTTCTCAAATTTTTTTTAAGGATAGACAAATAAATTTTTTTAAATTATTATATAAATAAAAATAAAAATAAAAATTTTAGGTTAGAATGGTCCTTGACCACTTGGCCTTAAGGTGGCGCCGTCGAGTCAAAGCCACGTTAACTAGCATGTGTTAATTCTGACTTATGACTGGCATCTCTCTCAACTAGCATGTGTTATGACTTACGTCTCTCTCAACTAGCATGTGTTATGACTTACGACTACCTAAAGTTTGTCTCGGCAGCTTTTTTTTTTTTCAGTGTCCTTTTCGATCCCTCTCTCAACTAGCATGTGTTATGACTTACGACTACCTAAAGTTTGTCTTGGCAGCATTTTCTTTTTCAGTGTCCTTTTCGATCCCATTGCAACGATATTCAAAAATGAAAAATAATGATGCCAAAAATCTCACCAGTGAGTTGCGCGATACTTGTATGCTCAAAACGACACCTACACAACAAAAAAGAAAAGACCTAACAGAGAGCACCGGTGTGGTGCCGGCCAAATACCCTCCGAAGGTCAAGTTAGAACTTCTTTCAACTCTAGAGTGCTAGAGAGGGGTTAACTATGCGTACCTCGGCTTATGAGGGTATTGGGGTTTTTATAGTGGTAAAGGGTGGACCTTTCTTCCTTGGAGTAGAAGTCTTTTCCTTATAGGAATCCTTATGCGCGTAGATTGCGGAATCCTTTCCTTATAGGACTCTGATACTGGGCGTGGAATACAAGCAATTTCCCTAAAACCCATGCGTGATGATCAAGTTATGGTCTTCATAGACCCGTCAGCCTTTAAACCGTCAGCCTCTAAACCGTCAGCCTGTACTTCCCTTCAGCTAATGTTAGTATCAGCTTCACGCTTCGTTCAGTAGCTTAGGGGCTTCAAATTGCCGTCAGTTAGACTTGGGGACTTCAGCCCGTCGGTTTTGTCTTGATCTAGTCAGCATGCATTTCATTACGTTTAGCTTGTCACAACTTGACCCGTCAGCCAGAACAGAAGCTGACGGGTTAAGCTTATGGTACCTGCTATAATCCTTTCATATCAGTTGCCCCCTACTCCATATCTCCGTCGGCTGTACCTGACGGGTTATGGAGTTTGTATTCGTCACTTCCTGCCACTTTGATTCAAGACGAATTATTACTGCTGACACTTTTAGCATTAAATGCTAAGACAGGTGGCGTGCTTGGATTGGCTCCGTGTCTGAACGCGGGCGTCGCTTCGTCTTCTGTGCGTTTAGCTTATATATATGTGGTCCCCTCTCCTCATTTTCACTATTTCATTCACTTGATTCCTGGAGAGCACATCCGTCGCCCACATTCCGTCAGCTCTACCAACGTTCCCGCCGTTGCTTTTTCAACCGTCACTCCAGAACTTGTAAGTTTCCCTTCCTTTCTCGCATGCTTTCAATTTCTTCTTCTCTTTTTTAAAGTGAGGTCGTCATCCTAGGTGCTTAGTTTACACCCGTCACTTGTAGGTAGATGTCGAGTGATCAGTCGTCGGTCCGCGAAGGAGCGGGCTACGACGAGGTGTTTGGTTCAGGCTCAAGTAGTGAGTTTGAGAGTTCCTCCTGGTCGTCAGAGAGGGAGACGTCAGCACATGTTGCCGTCGAAGAAATAGAAGGTCAAGGAAACAGCGGCCAAGAGGAGGAAGTAGGCGAGGGGAGTGAAGTTGAATTAGGGGGGAACAGTGACGGGGATGAAGGCGTCGAGGAGTCTAGTGAAGGGGATTCTGTAGGTCCTGAAGGTAGTCGTCCCTTCATCCTTCCCAAGGACTGGGCTGTGAATAAATTTTCTCCAAAGATGACGCTTAAAATTTTTAATGAACTACGTACCCGTTTTCAAATCCCTGACCATATTCCCATCCGTCTGCCTATGGAGGGTGAGAAGTGTTATACGGGAAGAACTGCAGACGTTGGCATGTATGAGAAGAATTCATCCAAGGTAAGCTGACGATGACCTCCGCTTAAGCGACCCACAACACTTCGGCACTTATAAAAATTCTCCAGGAGTTTGGGGCAATCTGACTAATTGAGATGCCAAGGTAATCAGCTAGCTGACGTGCAAGCCGTCAGGGGCAATCTCAACCCGGCAGCAAACATGGCGTCATACAT
>NW_027069480.1:435604-458518 GCF_002906115.3 Quercus suber
GTTTTCTTGGGCGCTCTCTCTCTCTCTCTCTCTCTCTCTCTCTCTCTCTCTCTCTCTCTCTCTCTCTCTCTCTCTCTCTCTCTCTCTCTCTATATATATATATATATATATATGAGTTGAATTCAAATTATACCTAAAATAACTTTAAGTGATGCTATACCATTTAATATTTTTTAATTATATGTGAATTTTAATAAACTTACTGTCGAATTACATTATTTTCGTATATTCTCTATACTTATTAAATTTAAAGATAATCAAAGATCAATAACTATATCATCAATCAATTGCTTAAATTCAAATTTTTGTATATTAAAATAAATCATAAAAAATGAGTTTATGGATGGATTGGTCAATTACATCCAATTGGCATGCATGTTAAAAAACATATAGAATTTGTAATTTAACATTTAGATTTTCAAAATATAAAATTAATAATAAATTATTAATTGGTGTAATATTGTTTTGAGTTATACTAAGTATAATTTGAACCCAGTTCATATATAATAAGATGAGTTTAAGTTATACTTGGTATACTTTTAAGAAATATTACACCACCTAATAACTTTTTATGGAGTAAATAATTTGAAAATCTCATCATTAGATTACATTTTATCTATATTCTTAACACACATATCAAATTTCACGACAATCCGACTTTATTTACTAAGTTAAATATTTAATTGATGATCTAGTTATAGATTTTTTATTGTCTTGAAACTTTGTAAGTATTGGAAATATACAAAGATAATGTGTGCGTGTGGGTGTAAGTCAAGGAGAAAAAATAGTTTGTTCATATGAAAAAATGATGATTTACTAATCAGTATCGCACATATCAAGATATAGCAAAATTTGAGTAAAATGTTGCGGTTTTAGAAGAACTGATATATTAGATGTAAAAATAAGACTATGGTTTTGCAAACCTAATTAGCTTAAGTAATATCAAAACTTGTCAAAATCATGTAACTTAACTAGTTGATACATTAACAGATTTATCTGTAATTTAAATCTCCTCACTCCTAATTATTGAATATATATATATATATATATATAAATATAAAAGAACTCCATAATTTCTTATAAGACCTCTATTGAATCTTTGGCTAATTACATCTTCATAAATTTTCAGGACTTTTTCATTGGAGGAACTGATACAACTAGCGCTACAATTGAATGGGCAATGACTGAGCTTCTTCGCAATCCTGACATAATGGCCAAGGCAAAACAAGAACTTACTGAAACAATTGGAATAGGAGAAAGCATACAAGAAAAAGACATCCCACGACTTCCCTATCTTCAAGCTGTGCTTAAAGAAACAATGCGGCTTCATCCAATAACACCTCTTCTTCTTCCTCGTTCCCGTATTGATGTGGAAGTTTGTGGATACACCATTCCTAAACACACCCAAGTGATTGTAAATGCATGGCGATAGCACAGATCCCATGTACTGGGACAAGCCAACACAATTTAAATCAGAAAGGTTCATCGACTCTAAAGTGGATTTCAGAGGCACAAACCTCTCTTTTATGCCATTTGGTTCTGGGAGGCGGATTTGCCCAGGTTTAGATCTTGCTGTAAGAATGCTGAGCTTGTTCCTAGCTTCTCTCATTCACCACTTTAATTGGAAGCTTCCTGACCGAATGGCACCAGAAGATATTGACATAAAAGACAAATTTGGACTTACATTGCAGAAGGCTGCTGCACTTGTTGCCATTCCTGTGGTTGTTGCTAAAGCCAAGTAGTTTATATTGCTACTGCATCACATGTTTGGAGAATACTTTTTTTAAAATTATATTTCTTGTTTGTTGTTTGTTTGTTTTTTTTTTTCTATGTTATACTAATATTTTTAGTAGACATGGCAAAACGGGTCAGAATTTTCTGACCCAATCAGACCTGACCCGAAAAATACCTGACTCGAACTCGATTTTTTTGATCCGAAGTAAAAAAGGGTTGACCCGTAACCTGACCCGATTTTTTTGTGAGTCAACCCGACCCGACCTGGATAACCCATGACCCGACCTGTAAAAAAAATTCACAATTTTTTTTTTAAACTATGTCATGATACTAAGTGCACAAAGCACAAAGCACCAAGAAAACATAACCAAACCAATAGGCAATAGTTAATAGTCAATAAATTATTAATTACAAAAAGACAAAATAATAACTTTTTTCTTTTTATATGCAAATTGCAATTTGCCTATTTGATTTTGGTGCTTCACGAATCACAAAAGACAAAACCAATAAAGCTAAAAGCTCCAGCTTAGCTCCATAGAGCACAGAGACATGACAATTGACATGAGAAGACTTAGACTATTAGACAACACAACCATTAAAAAAAAGGAAAAAAAATCTAATTCAATTGACTAGAGTCCAAAGCCAAAATTGTGAGTCACACGAAAGAGTGAAGCAAAAACGTGACAACACAACACAACAACCACATCCACGGACCACAAGGGTCAAGGGCCAAAGCGGTAAAGCTCCCTCAGCCGAGTCAGCCCTCTGCCCTTCTTTTCTTTTCACACTTTCTCAATTTCAACTTGAGTTACAATTTGGAAATATGAATATTTGTAGGGGTGAATTTACTACCAACGTTGAGTAGATTGAGATTGAGGTATAATTTTTATAAAATATTTACTTATTTTTCTTTACTTAATATGTTATGTTTATTTTTAAATCTTTTTTTGTTTAGTTTATCTTTCTAAGTAATCTGACTTTACTATTATTTTAAATGCAACAAGAACATGTGCACTTAAGAAGACCAATAACTTGCTACTTTACCGGTTTACTTGTTTTGTTTGTTTTAAGATCTATCTCTTTTTGAAGTTGTAAACTTGTAATTATATGCATTTTGACAGTGAACTATTAACATTGAAACTTTTTCCATTATGAATTTATGACTATAAATAATTTTTGTCATGCTCAAAAGTCAAAACTGTTAGCATTAGAAGGATATTAACAAGTGGCATTAAGTGCAATTCATTTGCTCAACTGATTTTATTCATTCTCTCTAAACATGTTGTCATTGATTTGTTTTTGTAATTGAAAAAAAAAAAACTTTGAAAAATACGGGTCAACCCGACCCGACCTGCAACCTGATAGACCCGTTTAAAAATGACTCGTTTTGACCCGTGACCCGTTTGACCCGCCAGCCCGACCCGACCCGCCCGTTTTGCCATGTCTAGTTTTTAGTAATGCTACAATTAAGTTGTTATTATTCGATCAAATTAATTGCTCTTGCTTCTCCTGCCATTGAAGTTATTTGGATTTTTTGGGTCCAAGAATCTTAGGGCCCGTTTGGTAAATGTGTTTAAAAATTGAAAATTGTTGTTTAAAAACTTTTGTGAAAATACGTGTGGGTGAAAAAGTGTGTGAAAATACATGAAATATTGTTTAAAAACTGAAAATTTTTATTTAAAAACACTCACCAAACACCCCCTTAGTTATCGTATACAATAATTGCTTTTTGCAATCATAGTTATTATTATATGATATAGATACATATCAGATAGTACATAGATAATTTGCTACGGGTCCGTTTAGATACAGCTGAAACTGAAAATTGAAAACACTGTAGCAAAATAATTTTAAAATGTGTAAATAGTACCGTGTGACCCATTTTTAATATTTTTAAATGCATGAACAGTGATGCTATAGTGATAATTGTCTCCTGCACAGTACATCCATGTGATGCTGCTGTTCATGCGCTAAAAAAAAAAAAAAAAAAAAAAAAAAAAATGGACATGGGTTTGGAAACATGGTATCCAAACCCACGCTACATGTACATGTCTATGCATTATTTTATATATACAGTTTTATGATACGATGCAAACAATACACTAATACGCAGCTTGCTAATCCTCTAATAAGAGGTGTGGGCTCCACTTATGGGTCCCAAATGAGACCCACATCCCTTGTGGAGAAGTCTCCATCAACATGTATATAATTGTGTTTTCAAACTTTTGTATTCATATTTAATTTTTAAAATACTGAAAATGAGAAATGAATACAAATGAGAGGTGTGGCTCTACTTATGGTCCCAAATGAGACCCACATCCCTTTGTGAGGGAAGAAAGGACTCCATCGACACATAATGCTTTCAAACTATTTGTATTCAAATCATAACTTTTAAAATACTGAAAATGAAAAATGAATACAAATGTTAAAACTAAATCATTTATTTATTAGGACCAATAAACTGAAAATAAAAAAAATAGTGTTTTTTTTCATCTAACCAAAGAGGCCCTAAACATCACAAAATGAATAATCAAGGAAGAACAGCACAAAGGGGCTTCTGTCCTTTTCAGAGAAATTAAATAGGAAAATGCCCCTTCCAAACTAAATAGGGAAATTCCCCTCTTTTAAAATCTCGATTTTTGATAAATCGAGTTAAAAAAAAAAAAAAAAAAAAAAACCTTCTAAAGCTCTATAGTGGCATTTTAAGAAGCCTATAGTGACATTTTAAGGACCTTTAAAACGTCACTATAGACTCCTTAAAAACGTCACTATAGGGCCTATCTCGATTTTTCAAAAATCGAATTTTAAAAGAGGGGAATTTCCCTATTTAGTTTGGGAATGAGGGCATTTTCCTATTTAATTTTCCTGAAAAGGACAGAAGCCCCTTTTGTCCCGAAAGAACGTGACAAATAGTTAGGTTCAAATCGATGGACTATGATAGTAATGCATGTCGACTCCTTATGAAAGCCTTCCTATCCTATGTGCTCACACCTTTAGCCTTTAGTTTGTGTAAAGTAAATTGCTGTTAATCCATTACAATGGCCTAAATGGGTCATTTTGATCAGCTTAGTTCAACTATAATGGCATCTTATATATTCAAGGATTTGAGGCTTTAGTTTGTAAACTCTTATAAGTTGGGACCGGACTAGGCGAATCAATTTCTAATATTGAGAATTTAAATTGCAACTTGTTTATTATATTCTTACAATCTTTGAAATAAGAAAATATGACTACAATCAAATGAGAGTCTTTTTTTATATTTATAATCAACTATGATATTGAAAACCTATCTTCAATCTATATAATATTGTTGTAAGATTAGCCTTGTACTCCACCGTTACTGACTTATTTGTTGACAAAAACTATAAACAACTGTATACCACCTAACTCATTTTCATTTGGGGTCTGAGTTACCAGCGGGTGCAATTCATCTATCTCCTTTACAAAAATTTTTTACTTTTTACTTTTTTCACTTTAACTTTTAACTTTTTTTTATTCTTTTTTAATCAATGGTTAAAATTGTAAGTTGCTTTTTACAACTATCAATCTCAACCATTGATAGTAATTGTATAAGGTGCAATATCCTAGGTATTGCACCCGATCTCAATCCAATATAGGATGGGTGCATCTAAGGCTTGTGGCAAAGTTTCATTGGCATGGGAATGCGTTAAATGGTGGCAAAATTTCATTGTGTGTGTCTCAACTCTCAACTCTCAAGAATTTGCTAAAACAAAAACCATTGACAATTCAAGATGCGCTTTGTTGCTCTGTTCTAAGTTCTAACTCGTCGTTTTTATTTCATATTGTAAAGCAAATGTGAAAAGACATTGTCGCAAAGAGGTTGGGGCAGGGACCAATATCTTTACTGAACTTAATTGCCTTATCTCACTTGGCTTTAATTAGCCAAAAAAGAAAAAGAAAAAAGAAAAAAACATGGCTTTAACAAAACAAATCTCTTTATCCGATGTCGTTGTAAAGTTAAGCAGCGTCTTTCTTTTTTTCTTTTAAAAAAAAAAAAAAGCATCTTTCTTCTTCAATATTAACTTCCTTTAATACTCTCAAAAGCCTAAAACTTTCATCGGAATTTCCATTTTGAGAAGCCTCAAGAATGAGAATTCCAATAATCCAAAATTCCAAATCCCATATTGACTTTCTTATTAATTACAACTAGTTTTCCTTCATTCTCAAAATCACCTCAGCTCCTATACATCTCAAGCAAAGTGGTATCATAATTCGAAGCAAAAAAAATAAAAGCAGTATCATAATTGGTCAAAATCTACAAATTCAGCAAAAAACAAAAAACAGAAAAAAGAAGGTCCAAATCTGGCGTTGACACGCCACTTGGATCTCAATGATAATTTTGCCAGCTTTTGAATTTTTTTTTTATTTTTTTGTTTGAGAAGGAAGCTTTTAAATTGATCTTCTCAATAAACTATCTTTTAATTATTTATTTATTTTGGTGTGTGTTTTGGAATATAACTATGTGAAACATGAGTCCAAGTGTACTTGAGAGTTGAGATACCATGTGAAACATGATGACATGTAATTTCATCGAACTTATGACGTGTAAAAATACTCATAATTATTCTTAGGGCAATAGGTAACAATCTATTTTAGGAAAATTTTGACACTATTGTTATAGAAAATGGAAAAAGCTGTCAAAACATTAAATTTTTTTTTTTTTTTCATAAAAACTTTCTATAAATGGATTATTAATTATTACCCTAAGAGTATTCGTTAGCATTTCCTTATAATTTACTTTGATGTATAATTACTACCTAATTTACTTTGATATATAATTACTACCTAATTTACTTTCTTCGTGTATCACATAAGCTGATTTTATGCTTCTAAATCACACTGAATTTTGAAAATAATTTTTACCTTTCTTGCTGATGGTAGTTATAAACTTAGAATTCATGAACGCCTTAGTCAATGCAAATAATAAACAACATGACAATTATGAGAGCAATTGTGTTTATTGTATGGATTATGTTCATGATGTAGGCGAAATCTAAAGGGGTGCCAGTCGAGCATGCAGATGTGTATGAGAAAGTATACTCTACCAAAGATGGGGCTGCTGTTACTCCCCATGCAGAGGAAAACATTGTAAGCACAATTTGAATAGAATTTTAGTGTATTTTTGTGTTTGTGTTGTTTATGGTGTGTAATATGTTATTTGATTCTTGTGCGAAAACATGCTAGGATGAGAGAACTTTTGAATGAAGACGGCATGCGACTACAAGGAGAGCTTGGTAGTGGAATCCTCTGGTCCAAAGATGGTGCGTATGCTCGGGTGATGGGTCCAGAGCGCTTTGGACGTGTACGTGGGGTGGGTTTTGGACAAACCCCATTAGGAAGAAGTGCCACAAACCTTTCACAGTTTACATTGACTCCTCCATCGTTAAGCGAAACGACCCAAAGGATTTCGGAGTTGGAGACTTCCCTTAGGGAGCAACTAGCTCAATCTGAGGTGAGGCATGAAGAGCAACTCGCACAATCACTAGCCCAATTAGAAGCAAAGTATCAAGAACAACTCTCTCAATCAGAAGCAAGGCATCAAGAACAACTCTCCCAAGCAAAAGCAAAACACCAGCAGCGAATGGCCGAAGTGTTAATGCATATGAGAGAAATGTTTGGCCAACTTAGCCCACAGATGCGTGATTCAAATCCTTCTCAGGTAGCAAACAAATGTTATTTAGCAAAACACAACTTTTTGCAATGCATTGTTATATGATATTAATATGATGCCTTTAATATATTCAGGGTGGCAATGCTTGATGGGGACTCTCCGCGGTACAAAAATAATGGGAATGAAACTATGAATCCTTAGGTAAAACAAAATTTCTCTAAAATTATACACTGTCGTGTTTTTCCAAACCCTACAAGTAGTAAGAGTGCTCATTATTTTTAAATTTCTATTTAGTGCTTGGTGTCACTTTCACGATCACTTCTATTCTATAGTTTGTTTGTTGTGTTACATGAATCTCAATGAATTTATGATATAAGCTTGATGGTGAAAGGGTCTACCATTAGTTTTGGGGAATGAGTATTGTGAGTTTATAATTTTATAGAGATTTGATTCAACTTCATGCATCACATATCATCTTGGAGGGAGAGTGCTTCATATTGCTGGTGCTTAGTTGTGGTAAATTGTGTATTCATTCATTAAGATGTACTCTTCTTGTCATATATTCTAATTAGCTTTCATGATGGTTTCCTTTAATTATTTTGTGCTCTTTTCATGCATTTCTTTAAAGTCTTTACTGAACTGGTGCTTATCTTTGTTGGGGTATGAGATCCGTTCTACAAATGTCCTTGAGCAAATTCTTTAGATGTGGAGAAGAAACTTTGATGTTAAAATTGTTCCACAAAGGTATGCATAGTGTTTTATGCAAATTCTCTACTCTAAGTACTGTGGTCCTCTTTTTTAAATATAATTTAAAATTTTCTACTCACTAACTCTTTGGACTCTACTAACCACTCATTCTATGCAGATGCACCCCACTTATCAGGGAGAAGTAGTGAGGAGGAAAAAGTGACCGATTCTGTTGGTGATTTTGAAAGTAGAAGATGTCAAGATAGCTGAAATTTACAGGGCATGCCTTTTGTGAAGTCAACCAAAGGGTATTTTGTGGGTGTAGATGGTTAATTAAGCATTAGGATGGAATTGATTATTGTAGTTGAAAACTTGTTGGGAACTTGCCAAATTTTGACAATTTGGTTCAGCTGTGATGTATATATAGCTGTTTTGCAAAGTTTGTGATGTATATAGCTGTTTTGGCAATGAAAATTTGGTTATGTATATAGTTGTTTGTAATGTACAGTTGGTCTTGTATTTGGTTATGAAAATTTGGGCAGGAATTTGTGATTATCTATTTTGTATTTGGTTATGTAAATTTGGGCAAGAATTTGTGATTTATCAAGGGAAAAAAAAAACCTGCGTAGGAGCCTTTAGCCGCGTTTTGAAAACGCAGCCAAAACCCTACCTACAGTCGTAAGTTCTAAACGCAGCACAACACAGGCTATAGCTGCATTTTTAGGGTCTATAGGTTGTGTGTGTAAACGCGGCTATAAAAAAATGCAGCTATAGGCTATAGCCACGTTTTTAAGGTCTATAGCCGCATTTTTTAAACACGGCTAAAGCCCTCGTTTTTTGTAGTGCTACTTTACTGTACTTTACTATACAATACATTAGTAGGGTAGGCTAGCTAACTAAGCCGCTTACTTCTACTTATGTAGGTCTTTAGTTTGTTCTGAGCAGTATTGTGGTGTTTGGTAGCAAATTTGTCTCAAGAACAATCAAAATTGGTAGGTCGAGTGGTGATTTTCAGCTAGCATTTTTGTTTTTGCGTCCTGGGAATTTTTTATTTGCCGACGCTACTTTTTTTTTGGTATCTAGTAGTTTCCACATCAACATTTCTTAGTATAATCTGTGGTTTGTGCTTCGTGGTAGATGATGAAAGATACTACGAAAGTTTGTAAATTTTTTTTTGAAAAGTAACTTTTTTAAGATAAATTTTAATTTAGACATAATGATAAAATAATAATTTTAGTTATTAAATATTTGAAAATTTCGGTGTCATTTTAGGTGTGTTTAATGGTGTAGTGTAACAGAAACTAAAGGAGCTTTTGATTGAATAATTTTGAAACTTAGGGGACTCAATTGAGCAAAACTAAAGTTAGAATCTTGAAATAAATTATGGTTAAATTTAGAGGGTGTGCTTTGCATTTTTGTCAAANCTAGCTAACTAAGCCGCTTACTTCTACTAATGTAGGTCTTTAGTATGTTCTGAGCAGTATTGTGGTGTTTGGTAGCAGATTTGTCTCAAGAATAATCAAAATTGATAGGTCGAGTGGTGATTTTCAGCTAGCATTTTTGTTTTTGCGTCATGGGAATTTTTTATTTGCTGACGCTACTTTTTTTTTGGTATCTAGTAGTTTCCACATCAACATTTCTTAGATGAAAAACTCAATTTGGCGAAAATCAAGTTATAGGCAATCAAACTTTTAAAAAAAAAAAAAAAAAAAAAAACTGCATGTAATTCGAGTTCCATGCATATTTTCTCAAGAAACTTGATTTTCGCCAAATCAAGTTTTTCATTGAAACTTGATTTTCCAAATCTAGTTTCAAAACAGGGGTATATCCCTAAATAGTTTCAGATAGAGGGTATTTTGCTGGAAAATTTGGCTGAAAAGGGTAAAACCCAATTTTGGCCTAGTTTGATCTTAACTACATAAGTGATTATAAAGAACTTTAATTATTATAATTACTTACTATTGGGTATCACACATGTTGTGAATACATATACAAATTGTGATATATAATACTTCTATCATTATTTTTCTTAATTATAATCTAATATATCAAATTAACAATTTTTTTCTCAATTAGATCCAAACAAAAAGAAAAATATTTTTAAAAGTTAATGTGGTTTTTTTCCCAATCAAAACATTGATGTGATCACTAAAATTTGGAAACATCAGTATCTCATTTAATATTAGCCATTAAACATGCCAATAGTGCAAATCATTTGCCACATAGGCATTTTTCATAAATGTGACAATAGGGACAAACTTGATAGCATTTTAAAAATAATATAGACCAAATTAATTACTAAAAAAAGTGAGAACAATCTAATCGAAAAAAAAAAAAAAATAGTAAGAACCAAATTGAAAGTGAACTCAAAATAGTATTTTCACCTTAAAAAAATTCTATTATATAAAAGTAGGACAAAATTTCCTTATAAGAGATTAAAAAAAAGAAAAATTTCTATGTGCCATTTTAAACAACTAGTCACATATACTTTACTTCTAATCAAATAAGTTATACACGCACACTTTACACAGTCTACTAATATGATTCAATTAGATAAACATTGGGATTGGAGAAATTAGGAGTTTGTATTCACATCATCCAAATTGACTAATTCAACCCTACTCAACTTGATCCCAAACCTTAAATTGGTTTTTTGTGGATTGGTGAATTCGATTCGTTTGTAAATTTTATTTTATTTTATTTTTTTGAAGCTTGGATAGGGTTAAGTTCGGATTGTCAAAATTTTTAACTCAAGTAACTCAACCACATTCGAGGCTATTAATTTTTTTTTTCTTAACTATGTATTTTAAAATTTGATAGTTTTATATTTAAAAATTTTGTTTAAATTTATTAGTTTGATTTATTTCAATATTTTAAGATTTAGGTTTAATAAAATTAGAATATTATGATCAAACTTTTTAAATTGTAATAATAAATCAATATTATTATATATTCAGCACAATATTAAAAAATAAAAATAAAAACTTTTCACGCAACATAAAACTTTTCTAAAACCCGATAAACGCAAAACCCACTCTCTGCCTTCTCCTTCCTCAATCAAAACCCACCATACCCACGAACCAACAGAAACCCACTTTACCCACAAACCAAGATCTCCTTCCTCAGATCCTATTTCTTCCGTTCCCCTTCTCCTTTCTCTGGATCGAAGAGGAGCCTTTCTCTTTCTCACAGTGTATCTGAGTTCCTTCCTTCCTTCCTGTCTTCCTCTCCTCACAGTGTATAAATACTGACAGAACGTGGCTGCTTCGGTTTAGGTAATCTCCAAATCTCAGTTCTTTTTGTGCTCCATTCTTTTGCTTGATGATTTTTGTTTCCCTTATTACTTTTTGTTATATGGATTGGTAGTAATGGTTTGCTCCTCGGTTTTGAAACACACAACTCAATTTCTGAGATTATAAGGAAGACAAACACACATTCAAAATTGAATCTTTATTATTGGTCTGAGAGTTTGGGTCTTTGACAGAGATATAATTGATTAACTGAGAGAGAGAGAGAGAGAGAGAGAGAGAGAGAGAGAGAGAGAGAGAGAGAGAGAGAGAGAGATAAAAAAAAACACTTTTCACGCAACATAAAACTTTTCTAAAACCCGATAAAAGCTAAACCCACTCTCTGCCTTCTCCTTCCTCAATCAAAACCCACGATACCCACAAACCAACAGAAACCCACTATACCCACAAACCAAGATCTCCTTCCTCAGATCCTATTTCTCCCATTCCCATTCCCATTCCCCTTCTCCTTTCCCGTTTCGCCCACAACCACCGCAACTCAGCAGGCAGCAGCGGCACCACCACCACCCACAACAACCGCAAACTCTCTGGATCGAAGAAGAGCCCTTCTCTTTCTCACAGTGTATCTGAGTTCCTTCCTTCCTTCCTGTCTTCCTCTCCTCACAGTGTATAAATACTGACAGAACGTGGCTGCTTCGGTTTAGGTAATCTCCAAATCTCAGTTCTTTTTGTGCTCCATTCTTTTGCTTGATGATTTTTGTTTCCCTTATTACATTTTGTTATATGGATTGGTAGTAATGGTTTGCTCCTCGGTTTTGAACACACGACTCAATTTCTGGGATTATAAGGAAGACAAACACACATTCAAAATTGAATCTTTATTATTGGTCTGAGAGTTTGGGTCTTTGACAGAGATATAATTGATTAAACCGAGCAAATTGATTCGGATATGGACTCTTTAAGTCTTATCTATACTTCTGAGCTGTTCTTGTAATTCACGGGTTTAATGGGGTTTGCTTTGGCAAATCAGAGAATTGTGGGTCAACTTTCATCCAAAACATTGTATTTTGCCACAAGCCAGTCTTTTACAAAGCCGTAGTACTTTCCTAGGTTCTTTTATTTTTACACTTTCCTTCCTACCGCATTTCTTTTCTGTGTCTTATTTTTATGCTTAAGGGAGGTTTTAATTTATGAAATAAGCTATAGGTGGAATTAATACCCAATTAATAAGCTTAGGCAACCATGCCCACTGACCGATTGGAAATAGCTTGGAATGTAAATGTTCAAAGCCCTGTTGTTTTGCAACTTCTCTTTTGGAATCCAGGTGGGACAGGCTTAGCAGAGGTGCAGACATTGTAATTGTTTGTTCAATTAGAAATAACAATGAATTGCTTTGCTGTGGTGTGGATGATTGTTTTGATTCCTGTGGTTTTTAATTGGAGCTCTATCTTTTGGTTCAATTCTGGCAGACACTACAGAAAAACTGCCAATACTGTCACATGCTCTATTTTAAAACTACAACCATAGTGTCATGTTTTGTCACCAATTGCTTTTTTTTTTAGCACATTCATTTCTTATTATGCTTTGTGTTTTTGTTTCTTCAATTAGAAATAAAAATGAATTGCTTTGCTAGGAAATTCCATTGTTGTGAATCTATTCTGCTTTACTTGGAAATAACATAACGGTTGATGAGATCCTATGCCGTGTAATTTAAATCTCTAAGAATATTTGAAAGGAATGTTAGGGGATTTTTTCCAGATAGTTGTCTGCAAACCATTTTAAGGTTGCTTTGAATGTTGTGTAAAGAAGAAAATACAGATCGATCTTACTTTATTTACTTATTGTGTTTTTTGGTTTGTGAGAAATTAAAAGTTATGCATAAGTAAGCAGAAGTAATGTGTGAACCAAATAACTTGAATGTTTGTTTCAAAAACTTTAAAATATAAAGAAGCAAAAGCAAAAGCAAAATGAAAAAGTAAAAAAAAAGGTATATAGAGCATGTAGGTGAGAATTCGGGGCAGAGCTCAAATTCAATTAGAAATAAAAATAAACAAAAGCAACAGTTAATTGCATTGCTGAAGCTATTTTTTTTTTTTATGGGAATTTAATTTTTTTATGGTAATAAAAGATGCAAATGATATGGGAATTTAAATTTTTTTATGGGAATAAAAGATGCAAATGATATGGGAATTTAATTTTTTTTTTTTTTTCCTTTATGATCAGCAAATGATGAGTTTGTCAATAAATTAAGCCACAACCTTGCTTTTCTGTTCTTTAAAGCAGTGCAGATGTCAAGTTTATTCATTTTCTTGGCTGTAGTTTATTGCTCAATCTATCAGTAAATATATAACTTTTAATTGTATAGAATATATAACTTTTAACTTTATACGATGAAGTTTTGCACAGTTCTAGAGTCATTATATTTTGGAAAAAAAAAAAAAAAAAAAAACTCAGACTTCTTTAGCTTCTGCAGCAATTTCCTCAGCTGGTAGACCACCTATGATAGCAGCTATCAATCAGTTATTCTTCATCTTTAATAGAAATGATTATAGACTTATTTAATTTGATAAAGATTTAAATTTTAGGTTCAAATGTATAGTTAAATCTGCCCCAAACACACTACAAATAAAGAGGTTGAACTTGACCCAGTTACTCTAGGCTAGTGCCTAATTGTTATTTCCATATCCTTGAAGAGATTAATATTCTAGGTACCTGAAGGTTTTGAGAGCATGATTTTTTTCCGAAATAATTTCTAGACCAAAAGGATTCTGATAACTTCCCTTCGCTTTGTCGGTGGCAGTGTATGGTTAGTGCGGAAGGTTCAAAACTGTTGTTCATAGTAGTGGTTTCTGTTCTATTGTCTTTGGCTTATCTTTAATTGTCATGAATTTCATATTAGTTTTGTGTGTTCTGTGATATCAGTGGTGGTGAATTATAATTGGTAAGTGTTGATTGTTGTTATCAGATATGTTGATCTCTTACTTCCCTGCCTTTGTTTTATTATCATGTATCATGGTCAATGTCTGATAGCAATTTCAAATTTTCTATTAGTTAGTCTGATTGGGGCTGCAAAAGTAGGAAATGAAAATTCTGGAATTCTGCTTTTGTCTGTGAAGTTTGGCAAAAGCTTTTATATCACCAAAGCTATGAAGCTCAAGCTCCAATTCTTCCAATTACTGATGGCACTTGGAGAGCCTGAGCATTCAAGGAAAAAAAACAAAGAAGAATCATATTAAGAGTAGTATGAGATTTTAGTTGTAAAATAGTGTTCAATACATAATAGTAAGTTTATTGATTTTCACCTATTCATCTTTTCTCGAAAGAACAGTGGTTTCTAGAGAGCTAACACTTTTCCTTTTTGGAAGTTGAAGACAATTTGGTGGGTTAACATAGGTGGACACGGCTAATTGTTAGTGTTACAAATGTATAAGAAATTCTAGGAAGACCTCCAGCGGACAGTGAGCATATGTTGAATATGTGAGGCTCTATCACTGTGGTGGGGCATCACACCATCACTACAATATATATATAAAGGGCATTTTGTAAATTTAGTTATTGTTTTAATACTTTGAACCAAATTCTCATGTTGTAGTTACTTTATGGTTAGAATTGTTAGATACATATGTTTGATCGTTGGATGCTCCTTTTTTTTGGTAAACAATTTCCACACCATGTTGTTGTTGATTAGTCATAAATTTAATTAAGCTATTTGCATCTTAGTGAGCATATATTTTCATGTTCTATGGTTCCATTAGACACTTTATACTTTGGATGATATTTTGGCATATGAAAGAAAGCATTACTTTACAATTCTACCAAATTACTCTCAATTCTTGGTCTGCAAAAGTTTGTGTCTTCCTCACTCATTTTAAGGGCTTTAATCATTTAATATAATGCTGTGAAACAAATTTCTTTGTTCTTTAAATTTAATGTAGTTGTGAATTTTCAATTCATTCATCATGATAATATTTGATATCATTTTCATTGTCCTCACATACGTACGGTTCTGTTTTTAGGTTCAATTTCAAAGAAAGTACAAACTAATTGCATTTTTTACCAATTTTTTAGTTGAACCTTTATTTTGAACTAAATTAATTATCTTCCTTCATTTTTAACTCAATTTTATTTAATTATCCGTGCATCGCACGGGTTAGCGACTAGTTAAATAGTAAACTTAAATAGTTGAGTAAAAACCTAATTTCAGACCGAACCTAATTTTGAGCTTTTCCTCACCGCTGCTGCTGCTGGTTCCTCACTGAAGGTTCTGATCGGGTGCCACCAACACTAGCTTTGGTGTTCCACAGCCATGGAAGAGAGTTTGCATTTGTGCTTCTGTTTGGATTTGGGTTTGAATCTAGGTTTGTGTGCCAAACGTCAAGGGAACCGTTTGGCAGAGAGAGACCCATGACCTCTGCAACCACCACAGGTAACGAAGATTTGGTGATTTTTTATTTTTTATTTGGGTTTGAAAGGTGGGGTTTGGGTATGGTCATCGCTGGATTTGTGGGTATTTTTTATTTATTTGGATTTTTTCTGAAAATTTGTCTAATATGGTGTTTTTGTTGGAGTATGAATGATTATGGATATGTTTGTATGCTTTGTGAATTTATATGTGTGTCTGTGTTTGTGATTGTATGAGACATTGAAGGTTTTATGATTTGGTGTAAAGTTGTCTTGAGCTGAAGCTAAAGATATGCAAAAAAAAAAAAAAAACTGATATATTTAGTCATCTGAATATGAAATTTATAGGCTTTTGGATTGGAGTTCTATTCTATAGTGATAGTAATATGATTGTTATCTAAGGTTAGTGTTGTGTTGAGGGAAAATTTTGGGGCTTTTGAAAAAATCGAATTTGACTCAAATTTTGGTGACCCATTTGACTGAAACTTGTTTTTATTAAGGGTTTCCTTTCTTAATTTAAACTGTGGTCATTTTGGGGTTTTTCTACTGCTACCTTAATTAAACTATGGTCATTTCAGCTTTTTTGTGAAGTTATTTCTCAGAGAGAGAGAGAGAGAGAGAGAGAGATTGGAGGTTTTTTGATTTGCATAATGTTAGTCTTGAGCTGAAGCTAAAGCTTTGCTAAATTGATATATTTAGTTAAGCTTTTGAATTAGAGCTCTATATTCTAAGTAATAGTAATATGATTGTTATCTCAGGCCAGTGTTGTTGAGGGAAGTTTTGGGCTTCTGATAAAAATAGAATTTGACTCAAATTTTGGCGACCCATTTGATTGAAACTTGTTTTTTTTTTTAATGGGTTTTCTTTCTTGATTTAAACTATGGTCATTTTGGGATTTTCTAGTTTTGATTTACTACTACCTTGAGCTTTTAGGAGTTTGGAGATTAGAATTCAATAAGTATAAAGACATAACAAATTTCACAATATCTTTCAGCACTATTGACATGACAGATTGTGACTGGTGTACTATAAAAGTGATGTAAACGGTGCTTCTAGTGAAAGGATGCTACACTAATCATAGTTTGCTATCTCAGTAAGTAGTAAAAAAAAGGTGTGACATTTTTTGTGTATGTGATTAGAATTTTGTTTTTTGAAAAAAAAAAAAAAAAAAGCTTTGATGGTGGAGATTTTAATCCACATGTAAGTTATTGTGGAAAATTTAGTATTATGTTAAGTAGAGGATTTGGGAGATTGGCAATTGTGCTAAGTGAGACCCATTGTAAGGATTTGGATATCTTTCAGTCTCAATCTTAATGCGATATTTAACATTCAAGATTGGTTCTTTATATTTAATCTCGACTACTTATTGCATTGTCTGGGCTTTTTATCTTATAAAAACAGATTTTAGCAAATTGTGATTGGGTTGTATTCTGTAAATGACCATTTTAAGGGGTTTAAATAAGTTCCTTTCCCCCTGCCATCTTTATGTATCAGCAACCCAATTAGAAACTTGATTCAAGAGTTTTTAGAGCAGATTGGAAACTGACCATTCTGAACCAATTGAATTACAATTTGCTCGGTTTACTATTCCTCCCCTCTGGTTTGGTCTCGGTGCCAAATTTTGCAAAACCGACAGCCTTGGTATGTTGCAAAAAATGCCCTCAACACTGAACTGATATCAAATGGATGCTTAATTATGTTGTTTTGGGTGATTCATTTTTGAATCTCCTATATGGCCGGTATCCTTATGTTCTAGGATTCCATCTATACTTCTTTATGTGGGCTGTGGAGAGACAAAACCAAGAATTTTTGGGCTATATTTGAGTCTCCAAAGTGGCCGCTTGATTGTTTAACAGTCTTACACTTAATTGTTTTTTTGGTTTCAGTTGAATTCTGATTGTTATTGTATGTTACTGTACTGGTCATTGCAACTTCGTAAAATCTCTTCGAGGGTTGAAGGGTTATTTAATAATGCTGGTTGGGTTCTGTGTTTTGTTATTGCTAGTATATTTTGTTTCTACTGTTAAAAAGCATCATTTACATTGCAGCATTATAAGCATGGTTTTGAAACTGGACTGGGGCAAAACTGCTTTTGCCTCTGGTTCCCAGTTTTGACTGGTTTTGGGGGGTTTTTTTTGGGACTGGACTGGTGCCTGGTTCCCTGTTGAACCGGCTGGGCTGTCTGGTCCGGTTTTCAAAACCATGGCTATAAGCATAACAATGTCAATTATTTAGTTCAAATGAGTAGGAAGAAAAAAAAATGATAACCACAATCTATATCTGTTTCCCATTCACAACCTTTTTTTGTCAAATCTCTTTGCTTCACTTTAAAAAATGACAAACTTGTTGGAAATATTTTTTAATTTTCTGCCATTTTATTTTATTTTTCAGCTTCTGCAGCAGGGTTTTTGGCAGCAACAGGTTAAAAGTTGGAGGTTGATTATTAGCTACATGGGTAAGAAAACACTTGAAGGCTATAAAAGTAAGAAAGACGGGGGAAATGAAGCTGATATATTGGAGGTGAATGGAAGCGAAAATGATGTGCTTATGAGAGTGGAGGAGGGTATCAAAATGAGCGGTGAGGATGAGAGGAGAAATGAAGAGAGAAAAGAAAAGAAAAAGAAGCATAAGAAGGAGAAGAGCAAAGATGGAATTGAGACTGCTTTGTATGTGAATGAAATCCTTGAGAGCAACACAACGGATGAGCTACTTGAGGGGCAGGATAGCTTTAAGAAAAGAGACGATGATGGAAAAAAGGATGGAAAAGAATCAAATGAAAAGAAGGAGAAGAAGAAAAAGAAGCATAAGGAGGAAAAGAACAAAGATGGAATTGTGACAGCTTCTTATGTGAATGAAATCCTTGAGGATAACAAAGTGGATGAACTAGTTAAGGGGCAGGATAGCTTTGGGAAAAGAGACAATGATGAAATGAAGCATGGGAAAGAAGCAGGTGAAAAGAAGGAGAAAAAGAAAAAGAAGCATAAGGAGGAAAAGAGCAAAGATGGAATTGAGACAGCTTCTTATACTAATGAAACCCTTGAGAATAACAAAGTGGATGAGCTAGTTAAGGGGCACAACAGCTTTGGGAAAAGAGACGATGATGAAACCGAGCATGGTAAAGTAGTAGACAAAAAGGGGAAGAAAAGGAAGAGGGACACAGAGGGTGGTGATGTTACTGTGAAGAACAGTATGGGAAAAGAAAGAGAGGTCTCAGATAGGAAAAACACAGAAAAGGTTGAGCCTACAAAAAAGAAAGGAAGGAAAGATATTCAGACCAGTGATCTTAACGAAAATTCTCCACTGAAGAGAACACCCAAGAGAGTAAGTTTCTCAGATAATGTGGTGGTTTTTTCTTCATCTGATGCTCCAATTGAAGGGAATAGTGATCAAGATGACAGCTTAGTACGAGGTAAGAGGTTTTCACAAGAAGAAGATGAGATGGTTAAAAAGGCTGTTTTTGATTACATAGAGGAACACCAGTTAGGTGATGAAGGCCTAAACATGGTTCTTCATTGTAAATCTCACCGTAAGGCTAAAAATTGTTGGAAGGAAATAGGAGCAGCCTTACCTTGGAGGCCTACTGAGAGTGTGTATTATCGAGCCCATATTTTGTTTGAAAGAGGTGAGAAGCGTAAATGGACTCAAGAAGAGTATGAACTTATCCGATCTTTCCATAAAAAACATGGGTCAGAGTGGAAATTGATGGCTGATGCGCTTGGCAAACATAGGTTTCATGTAAAGGATACATGGCGTAGAATAAAATTGCCCAATTCGAAGAAAGGGCGTTGGTCCCAAGAGGAGTATCAGAACTTGTTTGATTTAGTAAACTTGGATCTGCGAATGAAAGCCACTGAAGAAAAGAAATCTAAGCATGGTATGTTGCGAGATAATATCGCTTGGCAAGCCATTAGTGATAAGTTATCTACCAGAAGCAATGTGCTTTGCTGCATGAAGTGGTATAACCAATTAACATCACCTATGGTCAGTGAAGGTTTATGGGCTGATGCTGATGACTACCGCCTGCTGGATGCGCTTTACAGCTTGGATGCTTGCTGCATAGAAGATGTGGACTGGGATGATTTGCTTGAGCATAGGTCGGGAGAGGTATGTCAAAAGCGATGGGACCAGATGGTCAAACACATCGGTGAGCATTCAAACAAGTCATTTGCTGAACAAGTTGAAGTCCTTTCCAAACGTTATCATCCAGATGTACTTGAAGCAAGAGAGGCCTATGATAGCAAGCCTGCGGTTTCTTGAGCACCATCTCCCAATGTGTTTTGAGTGTGTGATACACAGGAACTCTTTAAGATTAATATTTTGTAGAAGTGATGTAAGTTAAACTAGGGGAGTAACTACATATGAAACATTGTTTGGTTATCGTATCCTGTTTCTTTTTGGTTGATTATTTTATCATTTACTATTGGTTGCTATGTGGTCACCCTTCAGGATATTTTTTTTAAATAACTATAAAACCCAAAGTATATTTTTAGTTAGGCAATGTTTCAAACATATTTGGTTTCCAACAATTCAAATCTAGAAGACTCGATTTTTGGGTTAAAAATAGAGTATATTGTACATGAGTTTTTTATTTTGCTAGCAGCTGAGGTAGACACAGTGTCCACGTAGGCCCAGAAATCGAGTTCATTGGACTCGGTTTGTAGGCCCAGAAATCAGGTTCATTGGACTCGGTTTGGTTTAAAGGAAATCGAGTCCATTGTACTCATATATGGAAAACGAGTCTATTGAACTAGATTTCTTTTCGGCCATCTACGTGTCCATCAAAAAACACAGATTGCATGCACTCAACCAAATTTGTATATACTCACCTCAGGTCACATACAAAAATAGTCATTACCAATTTCATATTATTTTAAAATTCCAAATCATTCTAGGGGCATGACTTTCAAAACCCATTCAAATAAGTTATGATGAACAAAAATATTATATACCAACCAGTTATCCATTGAAATCTTTGTTACAAATCTTAAACAAATATATCTTGAAATAATTTATGGTAAAAAGAGTGCATAGGATTAATGCAAACAAGGAGGTAGTGTGCCATAAGCACCACTGAGGTCATATGCTATTTTTTATAGCCATCAAATCCATGAGGCAGGAACTTGCATGGTTCCTTTGGTGTCCTCTGATGGGACAAAAGTAAATGCAATAACTACTTGTCGACACACTTATGCATAATGCTTTTAAGGTTCTCAAAGTTAAGCCACGAATTGTCCCTGTTATAAAACTCTAGAAACATGAAACTAGCGTCCCAAAGGTTTTGATAGTTAGGATTTGATCAACTAAAAAACTAACCTGAAATTCAATCTTACAAAATAAAAATTAAGAAAAAAGATAAATTTGATAACAATATAATTTGATACCAAGGATAACCTAGAATTGTAGTGGAGGCATTGCAAGGAGTAAAATGGGATGGATTCAATATAAAAGTTGATCAAAAGGAGAAATTCTCAACATTTAGTACTAAATATTTAGTACTAAATATTCCCAATAATTAATCACAATATTAAATTTTTAAAAAAAACTTAGCATATTATCACAATATTTACATTAACAAACAAAACAAATATTCCCATATGTTGTAATAACATAATTAATCACAATATTTGGTACTAAATATTCCCAATAATCACAATATTAATTTTAAAAAAAAAAACTTAGCAAATAATTTAATCACAATATTTACACTAACAAAAAAAAAAATTCCTAATATGTTGTAATTTAATCACAATATTTAGTACTCAACATTCCCAATAATTAATCATAATATTACTAGTCATTATAAACAATTTTTCTTAAGTAGATTCATGATCTTATATAAATGTGTCCAAATATTTAGACATTGGTTTGGCAATTAGTAATCAAGTTCATCAAAATAATATTAATGTCAAAAAAAAAAAAAAAATACTAGCGAATAATCACAATATACTAACAAATAAAATTAATCACAATATTTACACTAACCAAAAAAAAAAAAAAAAAAACTTTTCCTAATATGTTCTAAATTTTTCTTTAAAAAAAAACTAGCAAATAATCACAATTTTGTAAAAACATTACCTAAGATGAGTGTTGTGTGAGATAGCTTAGGAGAGTAAGGAGTGAAGAGATATCTTGAGAGCTGAAGGTGTGAGAGCTGAAGAGACAAGTAAGGAGGAAAACAAGTCCTAGCTGGGACCCACAGCAACACGTGGAGGGCTGGGGACCATTCATATAAATTGAGTCCAATAGGCTCGATTTCCAGCTCAGTACCCACGTGATCAGAACTGGTGGATGAGACTAGTAAACCGAGTTCAATGAACTCAGTTTTTGTACCTAGAAATCGAGTTCAGAGGACTCGATTTCTACCCACAAAAACCGAGTCCAATGAACTCGATTTGTGGTCCTACGTGGACACTTCTTCCACTTCAGTTGCTGGCAAAACAGGAAACTAATAACCCAAAAATCGAGTCCTTAGGACTCAAATTGTTAGAAACAAAATATGTTTGAAACGTTGCCTAACTAATGATAAAGTTTGGGTTTCATAGTTATTTTCTAAAAAAATCCCACCTTCATATATTTAGAAAAATAGTAAACACACATGGGAAACGTAGTTAGTGTGTGTGGATGGTGATTTGCTTGAGTTTGTTGCTGTTGCTTTTGTTGTTCTCAGATGATTTATTATCCTTCGACTTGCACTAATTATTGCTAACTTATTGTATTGATGTCATTGGATCAAACTGTCACTCGGTACTGGTCTGAAAATTTTCCTATAACATCAGTAAAATTTGACCTTGCTCACTGTAGTTTGGGTATCTGATTAAAGTTAGAAAGTGGGCTGAGTGGATGATGTTTTGTTTGATTGAATGCTTTTTGTGAAACTCTTTTTCCAGGATTTAACGTTTCGCATTTTACACATTTATGTTGATTATGGTTGTGTTTGTTTCGTGTAAAACGTTTTCCGGAAAATACATATTTTCCGGAAATGCTATTTTCCGGAAAAGGAAAATATTTTTAAGTGTTTGATTGAATTATGAAAATTGTTGTGGAAAATATTTTCATGTGTTTGGTTCTATTAGGAAAATGCTATTTTCCGACAGTAAATTCCGGCAACAACACAACAACAACAACAACAACAATAGCAAATTCCGGCAACAACAACAACAACAACAATCAATTCATCAAAAAAAAAAAAAAAAAACAACAACAACAATCAAA
>NW_027069480.1:460455-469657 GCF_002906115.3 Quercus suber
CTTTTATCATAGGGTATCTAAAATCAACTAGATAGTATTTCCCTATAAAATAAATAAATTTATCATATAGTACTTTCACATTCACACACAAAAGATATCATTGTAACCAACAATTGACCAACCAATCCAAACAGGCCCTAAAGTCACATGGATCCATCACATTTTGGGTTGTATCGCCCTTTCTTCCATCGCATCAAACACATGTACCATCTAATGGAAGCATAAATAGCAATGGAGTGCGATACAACAACAACAACAACAACAACAAAAACCCAAAACACCGATACAACAACAAAAATCTAAAAAAAACCGAAACAACAACAAAAACCCAAAAGACTGATACAACAACAAAAACCCAAAAGCGACTATCGGTGCTCGGTCGGTTTTTAGGGTTTCTTTTTAACATATTTTCTTAGCAAACAAACGTTAAACATAAAGAGAAAACTATCCCAAATGCAGAGAAAAGAGAGGGTTCTTAACACTTACCAGTAGAGGGCGGAGCAGACGACGGGGCGGGCGACGGAGACGGTGGCGGAGGGAAAAGGAGACGTTGGAGATTCGAGAATTTGAAATTTTGAAACGCAAAATGAAATTTGTCTGTTTAGCGTAATAATAGGACTGTACTAAATTTAACCTCTGCTATACTAATATATACTTACATAGTATATCTTAGTTCGGTCGGTTTCGAGTATTTTAATTTTAATTTTAATTTTTTTTTAATAGGTTTAATATATATATATATATATTTCATTCTTAAAAAAAAAATATACATATACATATATATATTGATAGGTTTAATATATATATATATATATTTTTTTTTTTTTATGGTAATATTTTAGTTCCTAAGATAAGATTTATGTTTATATTAATCCTTTCCATTAATTATTACTTATTATTACTTGCCTTTTTTGCCCTTTTTTTTTGGGGGGTTTAGTGTCATTTTTTTTTTTTATAGAGGGTTTCAACTTATGGAGTGTGCTGGCCAAATTTCTTATTCATTATACCAAAACACCAATAAGTTTTTGTAATTTTCTATTTATCTTAGAAAAATGACATCAGAATTTATTATACTTAAATAGTTACTTCATTTTTTTTTTTGAAACCACTTCACTTATTAAAATAATTAATATAAAAAAATAAATATATTTATTTTATTAATAATCTTTCTAATTACATAGAATAATCTTTCCATTGTAAGAGCTCCATCAATTCTACCACTAATGTTAGCATCAAAAGCACTAAATTAATTTAATGGGAGGATTTTAAGGAACTGATCTAATGGGGTAATAGTACTGGGCATACAAAAGAGAAATTAATGAGGCAAACACAGTAAGTCTTAATTCACAATTATTATTACTGTTTTAAATTATGAAATTGTAAGAGTTAAACTATAAAAAAACTCACGTTCCTGAAAAATTGCAGAGTAAGTTAATATATGATTTTTTTTTTTTTTTTTTTTTTGTTTTGTTTTGTGTTGTGTTATTTATTTATTTATTTATTGTCCAAAATTATACATAGTTCAGCAAAATGAGGACTATCTAAAACAACAAAATCATCTGATAAGGAGCAACCTTCCTTGGGAAGGTTGTTCGCGCGTCTATTTGATTACCGATACACATGGTTGACCTTGACTGAGAAGGAACCTGCAAAGTGATGTCAAGATTTTTTTTTTTTTTTTTTTTTTTCCATCTTAACATGTAACTGATTTTGATAATATAATATTATTAAATCCGTTAATTTTTTTAGGTGAATTAATAGGTATTTTTAAATAAATTAATAGATAATTACTACAATGGAGTAAGAAGAAAGGTAGAGGAAAAACATAAAACTTACCCCATTATTGGATTTTATATCCTAAAGTTTCAAACTTTGAATTTTACCCCCTGAAGTTTGGGATGTTTGGATTTTACACTATGACGTTTTAGAACTTAGATTTTACCTCCTATATTTTAGGAGTGTTTGGATTTTCCTCTCTAAAGTTTTGGGTTGTTAGGATTTCACATCCTAATGTTTCAAATTTGGGAGTGTAAATTCCAAACAACCCTAAACTTTAGGGGGAAATTCCAAGTTCTGAAATGTTAGGGTACCCAAACTTTAGGGGTGTAATTGTAATTTACCATTTTTTTAATTACACCACAATTATATAAATAATAGTAATAATAATTGTGGGGGGATGAACTTGATTCCGGGCTGAAGCCCAAAGGCCAGAAGTTCATACTTTAAGAGATGGGTCAAGCCCAAAAATGTGAATAGGAGTAAGGGCACCTGAGGAATAAAAGACAACTCCCCAGGATATGTCCCGTGGAAATCTGAGTTAGCCATCATTGCTGAGACTCTTATTTGAGGTAGCAGGCAAGGCTTATCTTGCGACGAATACGTAAAGGACCACAGGTATCCAATTCCCTTTTCGATCTGAGATGCTACCATCGTTAGACTTGCCTCGTGAAACATCCTAAAAGAATAAGGACCGCTGGGGCAGTCACTTCTGTATTAATGAAATGTTCTCTACCTAATCTCTTCTACATTAAATGTAGACAGATTAGCTTGAATAGTGTAGATACTCCCAAAAGTCTTATTTCATGATGAAAGGGAGGCAGAACAGAGGGATGATGTGACAAGTATTCCCCAAAATCCAGCTGGAAGCAAGCTAGTTAGGGAGATAAGGGATGGAGAGAAGTCTATAAAAGGGGAGAAGGTGCACCAGGAGAAGGTGAATGAAATATATATATATATATATTAAACCTATTAAAAAAAAATTAAAATTAAAATTAAAATACTCGAAACCGACCGAACTAAGATATACTATGTAAGTATATATTAGTATAGCAGAGGTTAAATTTAGTACAGTCCTATTATTACGCTAAACAGACAAATTTCATTTTGCGTTTCAAAATTTCAAATTCTCGAATCTCCAACGTCTCCTTTTCCCTCCGCCACCGTCTCCGTCGCCCGCCCCGTCGTCTGCTCCGCCCTCTACTGGTAAGTGTTAAGAACCCTCTCTTTTCTCTGCATTTGGGATAGTTTTCTCTTTATGTTTAACGTTTGTTTGCTAAGAAAATATGTTAAAAAGAAACCCTAAAAACCGACCGAGCACCGATAGTCGCTTTTGGGTTTTTGTTGTTGTATCAGTCTTTTGGGTTTTTGTTGTTGTTTCGGTTTTTTTTAGATTTTTGTTGTTGTATCGGTGTTTTGGGTTTTTGTTGTTGTTGTTGTTGTTGTTGTATCGCACTCCATTGCTATTTATGCTTCCATTAGATGGTACATGTGTTTGATGCGATGGAAGAAAGGGCGATACAACCCAAAATGTGATGGATCCATGTGACTTTAGGGCCTGTTTGGATTGGTTGGTCAATTGTTGGTTACAATGATATCTTTTGTGTGTGAATGTGAAAGTACTATATGATAAATTTATTTATTTTATAGGGAAATACTATCTAGTTGATTTTAGATACCCTATGATAAAAGCCTATTTGCAGCCATTCAAGGGAGCTAACACACCATCTTGCAGATATTTGATGAAGAAGCGGAGGACTAGAGGATCAAATTCAAGAGGCATAGAAGGGTTCAAGCGATAGCCTAGTCATATTGGCATCTTTTGTGGTGCTCCACGTTTGTGGTTTGAATCTCCTCTCTCACTACTCTACTTAGAGCTTTGCTCTTTGCTATTGTGGCCCCCCGTCTCTTCCTCTCAGGACGTCTGGCTTGGAAAGCAATTGGTCATTTGTTGATGTTATTAAGATTGTAATGTAGTTTGACTAGATTTTTATTGTAATTTTCTCTAAGGCACTATGTTCTTCCTAGTATATGCTCTCTTTTTGTAAATATTTTATTTTCAATATATCTACCGATATGTTAAAGAAAAAGGTAGTGATGAGCAAAAAAGATGAGATCTTTCTCTAGATGATTGTTTTTCATGAAAACATTTCTGAATTCATTTTTGGGTTGTAATTTTTAGTACTTGTCTTTTTATAGATATATTTTTTAATATCATGTAGTAATTTAAACATGGATTATTGGTATGTACTTGATTTTCTTTTTTATTTGAACCAATTTGAGCTAACATTGCACAACACTTAACTCTTGCACTATTGTTTTGTGTAAATGAGTGTTGCACAAAGCAGCCCACATGTTATCATATGAACAGTTCACTAAAAAATTTAATTGGTGTTAAATTATTTTATAAATAAAAGTATACACACACACACACACGAAAGGGGTACATTCAATACTTTAGATGGATTCCATGTTAAACCGTATGGTGCATTTTGTGTATTTTTTATTATGTTGCATGCCAAATACCTCATACTTTTTATTTGAGTAATTTCCACAAGTCAGTGGTTATTGCTTGCTTTTAATATAAAAGATGTCATAGAAAGAGATAAAACCAAATTAGTCAATACCCATTTTTGTTTAATAAGAGTAATGAAATGTTTCAATACAATTCAATTTTGGTATTTCATTTCGAGATTATATTCATAAACTAATATATTTTATTAGACTTGGAAATTAGAACCCAAGTATTCTATTAAGAAGTTAATAAATATTCTATTAAATTTGGTTCAATATATATTTATTTCCATATAAATATAAGAAGAAGAAGAAGAGTTGGGGTTGGATTATGGTGGTTATCTGTAAGTATTGACAAAAGCAAAAACTTGAAGCCAATGTCATGTCATCAAGGACTCCATTTCCCTTCCTATCCACTATATAGGACTTTTAATCCTCTGGTCCCTTTTCAGAAATCAAAACTTGATGACAAATAATAAGCCTTTCTCATTAGTAATAGTACTACTCTAGTTTCTTTTTTGCATGCAACTTTGATAGAGAATGAGTATTACAAAAACCCAACACTAGTTGGTTGATTCTTGTACTGGAACAACGTAGCAATAAGGAAGAATGCAACAAAAACAGTCATGTTTTGGCTGTTGATTAGCTCAAAAAAGAAAAAGCTCCACCATTGGCTGACAATAGCTTGATTAAGGATATCTTGTGTTTGTAGGATCCTACACTAACTGATATGGTTTTAGAGAGAGAGATCAGAAAGTCAGAGAAAGACAAGAAAAGTAGGAAATATCTTATTATAGGATTAGGAGCACATACTCTTACAGTCTTACCGCCCTCTGGTCCCTGGTCAAAACTCAAAATAAAACTTGATGACAAATAATAAGTCTTTCTCATCAGTAATTGTACTTTCTGGTTTGGTTTGCATGCAACTTTTGATAGAGAATGAGAATTACAAAAAACCAACACTAGTTGGTGATTAGTACTGGAACAATGTAGCAATAAGAAAGAATGCTACAAAAACAGTCATGTTTTGGCTGTTAATAGCTCAAAAGGCTCAACCATTGGGCTGACAATAGCTTGATTATCTTGTGTTTGGATCTTGCACTAATTGATATGGTTTTAGAGAGAGACCTGGGAGTTAGAAAGATAAACAAGAAAAGTAAGAGACCTGTTATTGCTTGATTCCTCTGTTACTTAAGGATTGTAATGAAAATTTTAGTACATGAAATTGAGGCCTGGTTTTAGACTATTAGTTGACCTGTTGTATAATGCAGCAGAAAGTATGGGCAATCGGATCAGTGTTTCTTATGACTTATCTACTTTCCCTGTTTTGTTGTGTCACTTATACTGTAATTGGTTCCTCTTTGGAAGTCGGAACTCAAAAGCTGGAAATATTTATTCCCACATCACTGTTGAATTTATTTTCATGGAACAAAAGAGTCTGTGCAAATGTGTAAGTTTGTGTACTTTAAAATGAACTTGCTAGCAATTTGAATGGAAAATTTTTTTAACTAAGAATCTTGAAGCAAATTAATTTTCTGGAACAGTCCCTCCAGAATATTAGAATTTGGTTAACTTAGAAACCTTGTAAGTTCTAAGCCAATAAGTTACTTCTATGTACTAGTCAGTCTATCTTTCTGAATGTTAATTTGCCTATTTGACCTGTATTTGCAATTTCGTGTTACTGTTGTTCTGTTTGTTGGGATTTTTTTTTAATGAATGCGTAGGAGTATTAATTGAGCTCAAATGTATCAAAAATAAATTTTTATATCAAAGAAAAAACAGAAGAAAAATCTCTCCATGGTTTGTGTTAAGCTCTCACACAATTTCTTTTTCTCCTTCTCCATGTAAGCTAGCAAAATTTTGTTCGATCTAACAGACTAACAGTGGTGTTTTCAGTTTTGTTCATGTAAAACGGGGGTGAACCATTTTTTACGTACATACCACACTCCCCTTTGCACAGATACATAGGTAACTGCCAGTAACATAGGTTTTATCAATAATATAGTCTATGGGTCCAGCATCCACAACCAAATTTTTAAAAAATAAATTAAAATTTTAACTTATTAATTTCTTTGGTTCTTGTTTCTCAAAAAAAAAAAAAAAAACTTTGGTTGTTGCTTTATGTGTGGATATACCGGTTTTTAACAAATTTTTATGGAAAAGAAAACATTAAATAAATTTATAATTAATTATGACAAGTAGATATAGTTATCATCAAAATTAATTTAGAAATACCAAAATTATGGTTTTAAACGGATTTTTCAAAAAACCGAAAAAGATTCGATTTTTAGTTTTTACCAATGTTGAACTAGCTAATCTAATCCGATTTTTAAAACTGTGACCAAAATATAGATTCATTAAAATTTTAATCATAATTTTTTTAGTAATTGGTTTGTTAATTCAATAGATAGTTTTCTTTTAGTTTTATTGTGTTGTTTTATCAAATTTCAACATATTGAGAAATGTAATGAATTAGTCTTTATTTATGCAGGTTAGAATTTTTTTAGTTGCAAATAGTTTTTAATAATAAATGTCTTGTAACGACCCCCCCATGTGTAGATATTGTCCGCTTTGGGACCCATACCCTCACGGTTTTGTTCTTCCCCAGGTTGCGCTAGGAAAAGGCCTTTACACATTGAAGGGAGATCATTTCTTATAAACACATTTTCATATGCTTCCCTAGGCGATGTGGGATTCCATGGATTGCAAGACCCCCTTTCGGGTCACTACAATCCACCCCCTTACGAGCACACGCATCCTCGCATGTGGGACCCACATGGCAGGATGGCTCTGATACCATGTAACGACCCCAACTGTGTAGATATTGTCCGTTTTGGACCCATACCCGGTTTCCCAGGTTGCGCTAGGAAAAGGCTCTACACATTGAAGGGATCATTCCTTATAAACACATTTTCATGTGCTTCCAGGCGATGGATTCCATGGATTGCAAGACCCCTTTCGAGTCACTACATGTCTACTTGAAAATAATTTGAATATGAACAACTTTAATTATTAAAAATAAAAAAAAGAAAGAAAGAGATTTAAAGTAGTCTCAAAAAGATTCTGAAAAATTCTTTAGAAAAATTAATTGGATCTCACTTGTCAATTGATTATAGATAATAGAGAAAGAAACAAGCAAATTTGCAATGGTGAAGCAAGACCCTGTAGAACTAGAATCTATGGTGAGGAAGTTCAACCTAAAAGACTCAAGAGTACCCATTGATTCCATGCTTGAAGACAAAGGAAAACGAGGTGTGTATAATAACCTTTCCTCTGCCTGCACTACTGCCTTCATTACTTTTGAGCTCTTCCTTACAAGTTAGTGGTATGTCATCCACCCACTAGACTTCAACTCATATTAGAATTGCCTCATTTTCAAAAATTGCTGAGGATGAAAACTTCAATAGTTAACAGAAATTTATACCAAATTTACTTATTTCCTCTATTTAACTCATCAAATTTTACAAAGTTGTGTACCTACATTATCTTGGACTTGGTTGTCCTTTTTAGGATGAATGAAAAATATGTTATTAAGAAAAACACTCAGTACAAAGCCACACCCAGCATAGCTGTAGCAACAAGACAACTGGACATGATGCAGACAAATTTAAAGCAGAACAAAAATCAAGTCAAATTTAAAGTAGCTTTTCTTAGTGACATCTTGACTCTTACTAGGGCATCAAATACAATCACACCATCACCTAGTAGAGAAATAACAGATGTAGCAAGAAGTACCACAGCACTACTACGAAGGACTCCCTGGCTTCACTTGGAGAAAAGATAATGGAATACTATCCCAGCTATTACAGAGGGATATATGATGCTAGTCTTTGAAATTCCCTCTAGCTGACATCCTTATACAATCTCCAATTTCTTCAACTTCTCCTCACTTAACATATTTCCTTCATAAATTCTGGAATTTCTGTCACTTCATAAATGTATACCACTCCCCTATTGCTAACTTAGATAAGGAAGCTTTATGGCTCTTAACTTTAAACTTTCCAGCCCCATTCAACAACTTTTTTTTTCCAATTTGTTTCAGAGAGTCTATGAGGCATCTCTTCATAACTTTCCTCCACATTCTTTTTGACAAACCGCATTAAAAAATAAAAGGTCTCTACTTTCTATACAACTTCTGCAGAATTCACAGAAATATCCCCTTGTACCCCCCACTATAAGAGGTTATCCTAAGTGGATAATTTGTTTCTCATAGCAAGCCAAGTGATGAAAGCATGTCTAGGAATGCCAGTAGAAAACCAGATTAGCTTCCACCAATTAAGCTCAGACAACCTCAATGGAACTTGATTCCAGGTTTTCTTAGCTGGTATAGGCGGTCTATCTACTTCTCCAATGTCCATCAGGGAAAAGTGGCTTCTAGACCTAGTTTTTTTCCTCCAATACACTAAAAACTTTTGCCCTAAGACCACTTGCGATATCGTATCCTCTGTAACCATACTTGTTATAAAGGTATTATCAGGATGCCACAAATCCAGCCATAAGAAAATACACAATTCTCATTAATTGATAAAACTATACAATTCACAGTAAAATGAAACAGTAATCAATAAAATATCTTCCAACAAAGTGAGATTACCTCTTAACAGAATGACAACTATTTATCTAAGAGATTCTAAAAACTTAAAAAAACTGCAATAACAGCCGACTTTACCACAGTTAACTAACTGATTACAGCACTAAGAAATTCCCGCTACATTTTAAATCTAAATCAACAAGTAGTTGAAAGAATATTCTCTAAAATGGCATGTTTCACAGCCTTTAGCTTTGAAGTGGTGAACAAAAGACGGCTTGGATCAATCCCTCATAGTCATGAACAATATCCCCAACCCCGCTTTCAAGTTTGAACGACAGTTACAACGAGCAAAATTGCTTAAGTAGCCTTGTGATGAGGAAA
>NW_027069480.1:478101-566401 GCF_002906115.3 Quercus suber
ATGAAAATGTGTTTATAAGGAATGATCTCCCTTCAATGTGTAGAGGCCTTTTCCCTAGCGCAACCTGGGGAAGAACAAAACCGTGAGGGGTATGGGTCCCAAAACGGACAATATCTACACAGTTGGGGCGGGGTCGTTACAGATGGTATCAGAGCCATGCCCTAGCCGGAAGTGTGGGTCCCACATGCGAGGATGCGTGTGCTCGTAAGGGGGGTGGATTGTAGTGACCCGAAAGGGGGTCTTGCAATCCATGGAATCCCACATCGCCTAGGGAAGCATATGAAAATGTGTTTATAAGAAATGATCTCCCTTCAATGTGTAAAGGCCTTTTCCCTAGCGCAACCTGGGGAAGAACAAAACCGTGAGGGGTATGGGTCCCAAAGCGGACAATATCTACACAGTTGGGGCGGGGTCGTTACAAGACATTTATTATTAAAAACTATTTGCAACTAAAAAAAATTCTAACCTGCATAAATAAAGACTAATTCATTACATTTCTCAATATGTTGAAATTTGATAAAACAACACAATAAAACTAAAAGAAAACTATCTATTGAATTAACAAACCAATTACTAAAAAAATTATGATTAAAATTTTAATGAATCTATATTTTGGTCACAGTTTTAAAAATCGGATTAGATTAGCTAGTTCAACATTGGTAAAAACTAAAAATCGAATCTTTTTCGGTTTTTTGAAAAATCCGTTTAAAACCATAATTTTGGTATTTCTAAATTAATTTTGATGATAACTATATCTACTTGTCATAATTAATTATAAATTTATTTAATGTTTTCTTTTCCATAAAAATTTGTTAAAAACCGGTATATCCACACATAAAGCAACAACCAAATTTTTTTTTTTTTTTTTGAGAGACAAGAACCAAAGAAATTAATAAGTTAAAATTTTAATTTATTTTTTAAAAATTTGGTTGTGGATGCTGGACCCATAGACTATATTATTGATAAAACCTATGTTACTGGCAGTTACCTATGTATCTGTGCAAAGGGGAGTGTGGTATGTACGTAAAAAATGGTTCACCCCCCGTTTTACATGAACAAAACTGAAAACACCACTGTTAGTCTGTTAGATCGAACAAAATTTTGCTAGCTTACATGGAGAAGGAGAAAAAGAAATTGTGTGAGAGCTTAACACAAACCATGGAGAGATTTTTCTTCTGTTTTTTCTTTGATATAAAAATTTATTTTTGATACATTTGAGCTCAATTAATACTCCTACGCATTTCATTAAAAAAAAAAATATATATATATATATATATATACACACACCTACACATAAAAAAAGATATACCTATTGGTCCATATATAGGGCCCTTGTTCCAGTTAATGAAAGTAAAAAACAAATTCACATGAGAGAGAGAGAGAGAGAGAGAGAGGGGGGTGCAAACCTCTAGGAAAAAATAGCCCAAATTTTCTTCTTCCGGTCTTGATTTTATGACACAAGAGTGGCATGCAGATATTGCATTCTCCTATAAACAACTGTGGTAAATATTAGTAAGATTGAACTTGTTGCACATAAATTGTTTTACACACCCTTAAGTCATATTTTCAATTGGTTTTGAGAGTGTGTTTAAACAATTTGTGTGTAATATACACTGTCATATTAGAATAAAAAAAAATAAAGAAGGAGAAAATGGTTACTTACAAAAAAAATTGAGCAAAAAAAGTTTAGTAGCCTCTTTTACTCTCCTCACAATAAATGCTACGAAGCCTACAAGGCATAAATTCCCAATCCCAAATCCGAAACACAGAACGAGTCCTTCAATTAGATTATGGAGTTGAGTCCAATCTTCTTTGGGTGTAGTGGCCCAGTGGCACGTCTATGTCATTAGAGGTACCTTCTCCACTAGGTCCAGCCCCTTCCCCATCATGGTTCATGAATTGTCTAGACTGAGACTCAGCCTGAATTTGTTTGGCTTGTTCAATGTCATGCTCGTATACCAACCAGGCTGCGCAATTCCGAACCTCCAATCCTGGACTAGTGGTATCAAAAAAAAAATTAATTTCACTGATTCCATTAGCATCGCTTTTACTCCATGCTTTTCTCAAGTCCCCATAGAAGTGTGGACAGGGTACATATTCCAACCAAAGGTGATACCGTTCAGGAACATTATATTCACCATAGACAATTTGATTTTTTTTTTAACTCTTCAAAATATTCTTCGTTGACCACAATAACCCAACGAAGATCACATTTTTTAATACCGCGTTCGTCAGGTGGATGATGCTGGTTGAATCTAAAAGCACACCACACGAAGAGTCCCACAATTTTGTTACATTCATCTGAATACATTGTTAGAGACACTGAACCCACCTGATTCCAATTGTCATCTAACTTCACATGCAGTGGTGTATATGCTGAAGCCTCCTCATTTTGCTCTATGACCCATTCCGGAATGTCGACAGAATGTGTCCGTCTGCCTGGTATACAAGGATCCTGAAATGTACAAATCACGATGCTCAGAACTTCATAAGAGAGAGAGAGAGAGAGAGAGAGAGAGAGAGAGAGACCTTAATCATTGACAACATGTCACCATAGCCTTGATCCTCCATTATTTTGAAGCAGTTGACAAGATTAAGTATCGGCTGAAAATCATAATCTGGTCTTATTGGTGTTGTTTCCAGTGATATACACCCTTCCAAATAAATCCCCCCAATATTTAACGGAAGCCATGGCAAAGATTGCAGATCCGTACAATCAAACAAAAAAAGTTCATCCAAATTAGTTAGTTGAATGATACTATCAGGAAGGCAAACAAAATTATTTCCTCCAAGATTTAATAATTTTAAAGACGACAAGCAACCAACAACATCGGGAATTGCCGAAAGATTGCAGTAACTTAGATCTAGTTTGGTCAAAGAGCATAAGCCTGATAAAGTATGTAGGAGCTTATTCAATGATTTAGAATATGATAGCCCTACACATCCCCGTAAAATTACTACTTTGAGCTTTTCCAAGAGACCGATGGGGGAAGGGAGTTCTCTTATAGCAGTATGACTTACATTGAGCTTCTCCATACCTTTAATATTTCCCAAGCTCTCTGGTAGTTTGTCAAGTTTTGAGCAGTAAGACAAATTGAGAGATTTCAAATATTTCAAATGACAACTGGCATCTGGAAGACTTGAAAGATACCTACATTTACTTAGATCCAAATTAGTAAGGACAGTTAAATGCTTCACAAATGCTGGTAGATGTTTTATAGGAGTCTCGCTCAAATCAAGTTTGGATAAATGTGACATATTTCCCACAATCTTTGGAAACTTCTTCAATCTTGAACAGCCAGAAAGAATAAAAACTTCTAGAGATTCCATGTTTATCTTGTTTGGAAGACTTTCAAGGCACTTGCAACCATTCAAATCCAACTGAATAAGCCTTTTGAGATTCCAAAGAGATTCATGAATCCTAAACAATCTTGTACAATGTTGAAGAATCAATTGCTCAAGATTTGGCACTCCACTGAAGTCCGGAGTCTCAATCAAGTTTTTAGAGTCACTCAAGTCAATGAATTTTAACTCGTTTGAACTCTATTATAAAACAACAATAAACGGAGAAAATTAAACCCTTATAGATATAATTTTTGTTTTAAAAGAAAAAGCTTTTGCATTAGTAAAAATCTTACCTTAATTCCTTTCCATAGTTGTTTCATGAGACTGCAAGGCATAATGAGTTCAACAAGTTCTTTTGGCTCAAAAATTGTTGGCAGAGATTTTGAAGTATATCCATACCAGTGAATATAACGCAACTTACTAGAAAGATAATTGAGACCTTGAGGAAGGTGCACACCACTGATTTTAAGTAATCTCAAGTTTTTCATGTTTGAGAAAGCTTTAGCATTCAAATGTTCCTTTTTTTTTGGAGGTGCATCAAGGAATATGCCCGTAACTAAGTCTGTTCCCTGGTCATAAAAAACAAATAATAATATTAAGTTTACCATGTACAAGATATTAACAAAATCTCATTTGATTAGCATAGATAATACCATCACAAAGTTTAAGATTTTTCCTGATCAACTTACTGTGTTTTCTTTGAGTACATGAAGGACATCCTTAATACACCAAACCCTACTGCGTCGGCCAGCCTCAATGGATTCACGACAAACAATTTCCCTGCCCAATTTTTGTAGTAAATCATGCATTTGAAGATATCCCCTTGAGATAGTTATAAGAGACTTTTTCAAAAGGACATCTATATCCCCGTCAAGTTGGTCATGGAGAGTTTGTAGTATATTTGTTTTGTACTCTCTATTAAAGAAACAAGCAATATCCAGAAATATGTTTTTCTCACTTTCCTCTAGGCCATCAAAACTTATTTTAAGCACCTCTAGAATATCTCTTGGAGGATATTGTTTAATTCTAGCTAGGGTGCTTTTCCATAGATCTACATTTCTATGAAGTATGGAGGAACCCAAAACTTCAAGAGCTAAAGGAACACCCTTAGCATAATATATAAACTCTTGGGACAACTCTTCATAACCTTCTAAAGGACAGTCATTCTTGAAGGCTTTTCGACTAAAGAGTTTGAGAGCTTCATTATTGTTTAATTCCTCAATTTGGTATATATTATCCACTCCAAGATTGATTAAAAGTTGTTGATTTCTGGTTGTAATAATAATTCTACTTCCAGGACCAAACCAATTTTTATCACCAGCTAATGCTTCTAATTGCTTAGGATGATCCACATCATCAAGAATGATAAGAACCTTTTTATGACTTAATCTTTTCCTTATCTCTTCGCTTCCCCAGTGAACATTTGAAAAATCAACGCTCCTTCCAATCAAGATATCAGAAAGCAATTTTTTCTGTAAAGAAACTAGGCCAGGGCCTCTGCTTTGTTCTCTAACATTGGCAAGAAAGCTGTTGCCTTCAAAATGATTAAGAAATCTTCCATGAACAACTGCTGCTAAAGTTGTTTTACCCATTCCACCCATTCCCCAAATTCCTATAAGTAGAGTATCTTTCAATCCCATGTCTAATAAATTCACCAGTTTCTCCATACGAGAGTTTATTCCAACAAGATCATTGGGAACAATTGAGGATGTTGAAATCAATTTACCAAGTATTTCTCTAACAATCTCTTCAATAACTTTTGATTGATATCTGCATCGAAGATAAGACAATATGTTTGTTGGTGTTGAGTTAGAACTTTCCATAAAGAGATAAAAGGTTCAACATAATGTACAATATTTAGATTCATTCAATAAAGAAAATAGAACTCTCTTTCTTTCTGAAATAATTAAAATACATTACAAATAGACCAAATAACCTTGTGCTACATATTTGGGCTTCTAGCTCGAGTGTTTACCTTAAACAATTTTTGTCTTTGCTTTTCAATGCAGTTTTTCAGAAAAGTATAAAATAGTAAGCTATTGTTGGAGGCAAAGAGAGAAACTGCAATCATTAGGAGGATACAATCTATGTAGTGTATTAGCAATCTTGATCAAGAATGGTTGAAAAGTGTCAAACACCTTTAAGTATGAATTAATCCACCTTCAAGAGCTTTTAATAGTGACCAATTTCAAAAAATAGTGACCAATTTTACGATTCTTTTATTTGTTGTTAGTATTTCTATGATTTTTTCATTTGTTGCAAGTATTTCTAGATGATACCAATTTTATTACAAAAAATGTACAAACTAACATGGAAAATGAGTGTGATTAACATTATTTCAACAACATAATTCTACCGTTTATCCTATAAAAAAAAAACATAATAAATAAATATTGAGATTACTTTTTGTGATTAATGACATATCAATTAGTAACCTTTTTTTTTTTTAGAGTTTAGCTTACTCCTTTATTAACTGGAATTTCTTTTTGTTTTAATGAGAAATTGTCACATCACCCACTAACTAAATAAAATTTAGAGATTAAAACCATCAACTACTTCCAATGTATATTTAAAACAACAGGAATTGTTTAGTTAAAAAAGAATTGAAAGTAAACTACACATTTTTTTTTTTTTTAATTCAATAGTTGGCCTTAGAGTTTTTATTTTTTTTTTTTTTTTTTTTTTTTTTGAGAAACGGGGTTAGAGAATTTGAACATTGAATTTTGTACATTCTTTCTTCTTCTCAAAAAAAGTATTGCTTTTCTAAATGTCTTCTTCTAAAATAATAATAATAATAATAATAATAATAATAAATGTCTTCTTTAATTTCAAAAATTACACATTTTTCTAATCATAAATATCTCAAAAAGATTTGAAGGTTCAACAACATTTTTTTTTTGGGGTCAAAATCGTGATTAAATATTTACTGCTTTTCATCTAATTAAGTTTACCTAATTAATATCGTCCTTTTCTTTCAACAAAAAAAAAAAAAAAATAGCATCTTAAATCATTTTAGAGTTTAAAAATTCTCATTTGGATCCAATAATTTTGTAGGCCTAGTCACTTCAGTCTTTCCATCTATTGTTACTAAGACAACCTTGTTCTTATCCTCAAATATATATATATATATATATAGGAGAAGAATGTTAATATCCTTAATTAATACGACGTTGTTTTATCAATTTTACCATTAAAAATTTATTTAAAAAATATTGTATTAGTTTAAGCAAATTAAAGAAAATGAAAACACGAAAATATTAAAGACGCTGTCCCTAGACTCCTAGAGTAAGGGTGAGTTTGGTTCGGTTTTTTGAAAAAGTACATAATAAAAAACTGGAGTTTTTAAAAAGTGGATAATGAAAAAGTGTTTTTTTAAAAAGCTGAGTGTTTGGTAAAAATTGTTAAAAAATGCTTTTTGAAAAAACTGTGTTTGACTAGCACTTATAAAAGTGACAGTTTAAAAGGTAAATTACTAAAAAGGACAATGTATATATAAGAGTGTAAGGTTAGGATTTGTGGTTCAAGCCCAAAACAATAAATTTGTAGAGTATGGGTGAAAGAGCTAGGTTAAGTATTGGATTGGCAACAATGAATCACAACTTTCAAACACAAGCCAACATGAATTTACACGTAAAACCTGAAAATCCGAAGAGCTATATTATTATTTATATGATGAACAAAGGTCTTAGGGTTACAGTCAAGTTCTTTCTTTCTCTTTTTTGTTCTTCTTCCTTCTTCTTCTAGTTAGGAGTCTCCTTCCTTTATATAGCCACCCTTCTCCTCATCTCCATCATCCACTTGTTCCTCATCTATGAGTTTGCTTGAGTACATATCACGTCAAGCATCTTCTTTTAGCTCTGTGTGAGTGGCGGTAGGTTAGGATGCACTGTTCAGGGGTCTTCTCCACATAAATGCGGTCAGAAAAGTTGCTGCAGAGTATTAAATACGGTGGTAGCAGCTTTCCCCTTAGATATTTCTCCATCCTTATCGTTTCCTAGCATACTCAGAGCTTATCTTGATCAGGTGGAGTCCTCGGAAGGTCATTTTGGCCTTTCACACACTCAATTGATTTATAATATTTGCGTTAGAGGATTACAACCTCTTCGGAAAGGAGATATCCTCTTCGGATTGTAATAATTCTTCCTTCTGAGGGTCCCACTTCCAGATGGACCTTGCCTTTTCCATCTCCTTTTTCTCGGTCGCAAAATAGCTCTCCTATGGGCTTTCGGCCCATTATGTTGGGCTGGGCCCTTTTCCCCCCATAAAGAGCATCTCTAGTAGGTTAGACAAATTTTTGTACTGTTTGGACAATCAACAATGACATTTACTTTTTGCTTACCCACTTTTTTTTTTTTTTTTTTTAATCAAATGTATTCTTTTTCAATCTTTATTTTTTCTTTTCCTATTCATTCTCAACAATTATATTTTTCAACAAAAAATGTTACATCCACAATATTTTTTGCAATACTTTCACAAGAATCATAACAAAATCTTATATGGAAAGTTGTTACTAATTCTAATTTGAACCCACCACTGAAATTATATTTTTACTCACCAATATTAGCTAATTACTTAAAATTTATTGTGAAAATATTGTGGTATTATTTTTAAATTGTGATTTCTTATTCTTTGCCTTTTCTTTCATCCATATTATTCCTTCTTTTTTCTCTTGCATTTTGTCCACCACACACGTATACCCATCACTTGATTCTAAAAGCTCCTTTCCACACATGTATACCCACCACACAGTATATCCTCTCCTTTTTTTTTCTTTACTTCCACTTGATTCTAGAAGCTCCCTCACTCTTTCTTTCTCCAGCTCTCTCATTTTCTACTCTTTTTTTTTTTTTCCCCTACTTGATTCCATAAATTCTCTAGCTCTCTCTGTGATGCGTCTCACATAAATCTTGCTTGCCTTTTGGTGTCATTATCTTCAAACACACATGGACATGCATGAAGAGAAAGGAGAAATCACCTTTGCTCCACCACACCGCCACTGCTACTCCTCCTCCTTACTGCAGAGTGCATGCAACCAGGGGTCATATCAGCTTCTATTTTTTTTTTCCTTGTTCTTGATTAGTTGTTGTTTTGATTTTAGATTTGTTGTTTAAATTATATCAGTTTTATGAGAGCAAGAATATTTTTGCTTTTATTGTTGTGGTTTGATTAATTTTATTGCGCGAGTGAGCTTCAGGGCAAAGGGAGAGCAGAGACATGAGATGAGAGGAATGAGGGACATGCGTGAGAACTGAGAACTTTTATCAAGGGTAATTTGGTAATTGAAGGAAGAGCCAACGGATAGTTACAAACGCGCATTGGACTTTTTGTTTTATGGACCTCCTTAACTCCATAAGGTTTGCACGTTCTCAGCGCGTTATTAGCCTTGGCCCAAAACGCAACTTTTTCTAAAAAAATTGCGTTTTAGGCTGAACCAAACACTAAAGTTGCTCCAACTTTTTGCAAAACGTGCTTTTTGGGCTCAAAACACCCAAACAAATGGGCAACTTTGTTATCGCCAAAAGGAAAACCCCATTTGTTCCGACGGCCAATCAGTGCAAGCAAAATTTGAAGAGCCCCATGAGAGAGAGAGAGAGAGAGAGATAGAGAGAGAGAGAGAGAGAGAGAGAGAGAGAGAGAGAGATGATTTTAAGACAAAAAAAATAAAAAATAAAATGAATAAAGTTTAGCTACAAAAGTGGTTGTAACTTAAAACTACAACTTTACTCAATAAAATAAGCATTACTTATGTCCAGTGTCATATAACACTAGACCCGCTGCGATCATGACACATGTCTGAAAATGGACACCTGCTATAATCGTAGTGGGTCCAAGGCGCTAGAGGCACTGGACAGAAGCTGCGCCCTTTTAAAAATCTAACTGTTAAATTGTATGTTCCTTACACTCTTAATATACATGTCAAATTTTGAATCAATAAGATATTATTTACTATATAATCATATGTTTGAAAATGAACACGTGTACATGATGTAGTGGGCCTAGTGCACTGGAGGCACTAGATAGAAGTTGCGCCCTTTTAAAAATCTAACCATTGAATTGTATGTTTCTTAGCCTCTTAATGTACATGTCAAATTTTGAATCAATCGGATATTATTTACTATATAATCTATAAAATTATATTTTATGCATAATTTTAAACTACAAAAACTTGAAATTATACAATTTATTGATGACATAACTATTGATCTTTAATTTTCTAGAAATTTTGCAAGCATGGAGGATATAACAAAAAAATTTAATTCAATGATAGATTTATCAAAATTCACATCTAATAAAAAGATATTGAGTAAGGTTGTAATATAAGGCTATAACTAATTTTGTAACTGAGCTTTGTTAAAAAAATGATTATTTAATTATTCTATTTTGAAGATTAGATATGCGGAGGTGGAGATTGTGATTTGTGTTTGGTTTTCTCCAAAGAACTCAGTCTCAAATTTTTGTTCTAATTTGATTTGAAAAGATGAGAGAACGAGAAACAAGTTTTGACTGAGCCCAAATCTAATCTTTCAAATATCTTAATTTTGGTTCATCTGGGTCTAGAATAGAAAAAAGTAGGCAAGAGAGAGAAATCAGATTTTGCTTGAATTAAAAATAAAAATTACAGCAGATTAGGATTATTTTTTATTTTTTTGTATAGTAGTTAATTTTTTTAATGAAATAATTCTATTAAATTGGTATAAATTGTTGCATTTACTTTTAAATAGCAAAACTAGGGAAAGGAGAAGACATGCCATATATCTGCTATAAGCAGCGAATGTCTCGCAATATGTGGACCCCACCAATGTGTGGGGCCTATGTGTTATTAGAGGGTTGCTGCATACATTGGATGCACGCAGGTAAACTTTATAATAAGGGTTTGAACAAAACAACTCTCACAACAATGGTTGGAAGAACTTTTTTGTTTTTTGTTTTTTGTTTTTTTGGAGAAAAATGATTGGAAGAACTTAAGATACTAAAATGACAATTTAACAAAGTTATTAGATGTAAACTGAATTTTTGACCATATATTTTCACTATAATCTTGTTTAGAGAGAGTGAGAGAATTGCAAAATCTACCTTAAAAAAACTCAAGCTATTTATAAAAATAAATGAAGGTGATTAAAATCAAAGCATGACAGATATGTTCAAATGAACCTGACGGTGCTAAACATATGTGTTATGTAAGACGACGAATCGAGATGATAGACGGAAAGAATACATGATGGGTAGTCCTATGCGGACGGGGTCCTTGGTGTATGATCATGAGGGCGCCCGATGTCAAGGCCACGTGGCACCCACTTGGCTTAAGTGAATTCCAAGGAATCCTAAATGGAAATATCTTGCGCTCTACATTTGACCCTTGTCAAGGAACCTTTATATGGGAAGAATCCCACAAAATACGTACATTTTATTAGGATCTTCTCCATAAGGAAATATCTTCTTGCCCGAGAAAAGGAAGTCGATTCTACTTTACTATAAAAACTCCAAGCCCTCAAAAAACAATGTATGCATAATTTCCCCCAGCTCTAGCACTCTAGAGTTGTGAAACTTCTCTAACTTAACTTTCAGAGGTTATTTGGCCGATACCACACCGGTACTCTCTATAGGGTTTTTCCTTTTTTCTTTATTGTGCAGATTTTGCTTAGAGCACATGAGGACTGCGCAACTTACTGATGATTTTTCGGCATCATCAATTGGCGCCATCTGTGGGAAACGAGACTACTAGCGCCCCCCAAACAAAAAGTTGCATGATGCTCACTCGTTCAATGGCAACCAATAATAATGAAGAACCACGTGCTGCTGCCTTTAAAAGACAAGTGCAGACATTAGCTACGGCCGTAGAAAGACTTACCAAGCAAAACCATGACCTAGAGGAGCAGCTACACCAAAGGGACATTAGACCCAACAATCACAAAGAAGAGCAAGAAGGCAACAACGCCGAAGGAAGGGATCGAGAAGGACTGGAAGGTAGCAACACCCCAAGTAGATAAGAGCGGCAAGATACTCGCCACCCATCCGTCATGGAAACAGCACCTCCACAGATAGTTGCAGAGATGCAATTGATGAAGAAGAGGATGTACTTCATGATGAATGCCCTCAGAGGATAGGTGTCAAGCAACCTCGACGAATTGATCCACAAGACGGACTTTCCCTTCACTGCACCTGTCACTTCATTTCCCCTACCACCGAAATTCTGTATGCCCTAGGTAGAAGCTTACGATGGGTCGAAGGATCCTTTAGATCATCTAGAGTCGTTCAAGACCCTCATGCACTTGCAAGGGGTGGTGGATGAGATCATGTGCCGAGCCTTCCCAACTACATTGAAGGGTTCGGCGAGGGTATGGTTCAGCCGGTTGATGCCCAACTCCATTAGTAATTTCAAGGAGCTGAGCACATAGTTCACTTCGCACTTTATCGGGGGACACAGGTATAAGAAATCCACTACATGCCTAAGGAGCATTAGATAACGGGAGGACGAGACGCTGAGGTTATACATAACTCGCTTTAATAAGGAGGCCCTCTCAATTAACGAAACTGATGACAAGATACTTGTGGATGCATTCACTAATGGGTTAAAAAAGGGTAAGTTCCTATTTCCTTATACAAAAACGACCCAAAAACTATGTCGGATGTATGCTACTAAATATATGAACGTGGAAGACACACTGCTAACCCGAGAAGAAAAGCCTAAGAAGAGGGAAAGACAAGAAGATGCATGACCTGATAGGGGATGAAAGATGGCTAGGACAGGGGATAGACGAGAGGAGAGACATTCCAAAACCCCCACAGGGAGATTTGCAAGCTTCACCCCACTAAACACTCCGATTGATCAATTCTTGATGCAAATCAAGGATGAAGGAATCTTGAAATTTCCTAGCAAGTTGAAAGAAGGCCCTAGCAAAAGATCCAGAGATAAGTATTGCCATTTCCACCACGATCACGACCACGATACGTCTGAGTGCTATGACTTGAAGCAGTAGATAGAAACTCTTATCAGGCAAGGAAAGTTGCAAAGTTTCATTAGGAAGGAAAGGATGGAACAGCCCCAAGGACAGCTTGTGCGGAAAGAAGACAAGCGCCTTAGGCCACCATTGGGAGACATTAGGATGATCGTAGGGAGCAACACATCTTCTAGTTCGTCCAAAAAGGTGCACAAGACTTACGTTTGCATGGTACAGAACGTCCAACTAACGGGTCTCGTCCTGAAGATGGCACGAATCAACAACCCAGTAATAGGATTCACGGAAGAAGATGCTCGACATCTCCACTACCTCCATGATGATGCGCTTGTGGTTAGCATATGAGTTAGGGACTACAATACCTATCGAGTCCTTGTAGACAATGGGAGCTCTACTGATATCCTCTACTACCTGGCATTTTAGCAGATGAGGATTGAGAGAGAACGATTGATTCCAACTAACGCGCCCCTTGTTGGATTTGGAGGAACGAGAGTATATCCCCTCGAGGCAGTCATTTTGCCCATAACAATTGGTGACTATCCTCAACAAATAATTAGGGATGTCACCTTCTTGGTTGTTAATTGTTCATCTGTCTATAATGCCATCCTTGGTCGTCCTACCCTTAACTCATGGAAGGCCGTGATTTCAACTTACTACCTGATGATCAAGTTTTCAACCGAGTACAGAGTACGAGAAGTACGGGGAGACCAAGTGGCAGCGTACGAATGCTACATTGCAATGCTTGAGATGGACGATCATTTACCAACTATGTGCATAAAAGAACAGCGGACGATGGCAGAACCAGTGGAAGGATTGGAAGAGGTAATCCTGGACGATGCTAGGCCCAAACGAACAACCAAGATAGGAACACTAGCTAGCCCACCGGTCCGTTAGGTGCTTACAACCTTTCTAAGAGAAAACCAAGACGTGTTCGCATGGAGCCATGAGGACATGCCCGGAATTAACCCTTCAGTCATGGTCCCCGGAATTGATGTATCGCCTTCCTTCACTCCTATTCGTCAGAAGAAACGAGTATTTGCGTAGGAACGGGACAAGGCCATAGCCGAGGAGGTTCATAAGTTACAGGAAGCATAATTCATAAGAGAAGTATACTACCTCGACTGGTTGGCCAACGTAATGATTGTTAAGAAGGCCAACGGACAGTGGAGGATGTGTGTAAACTTCACGGACTTGAACAGGGCATGTCCCAATGACAGCTATCCCTTTCCACGAATTTACATCTTAGTAGATTCGACTGCCAAACACCAGCTGCTAAGCTTTATGGATGCATTTTTTGGCTACAACCAGATCAAGCTGGATGAGACCAATCAAGAGAAAACTTTATTTGTTACTAGCCAGGGTATCTTCTACTACAATGTAATGCTGTTCAAATTCAAGAACGCGGGTGCCACATACTAGAGATTGATAAACAAAATGTTCGCACATCAGATTGGGAGGAATGTACAAGTTTACGTGGGCGACATGCTGGTGAAGAGCATATGGGAGGACGACCATTTGAACTACCTCCAAGAGACCTTCGTCACCCTTCGGTCATATAACATGAAGCTAAATCCAAGTAAGTGCGCGTTTAGGGTGACGAAAAGGAAATTCCTAGGATTCATGGTGTCCCAAAAAGGCATTGGCATTAACCCAGACAAGATACTAGCAATAAGGGAGATGACACCGCCAACAAACATCAAGGAGGTACAGTGCCTAAATGGTAAGGTTGCTGCACTGAACAAGCTTGTCTCAAAAGTAACGGATAAGTGCCTACCTTTCTTCCCCACGTTGAAGAAGTCTTTCGAATGAACGGTTGAATTTCAGCAAGCGTTCGAAGTTCTGAAAGCATACCTCTTCTCCCAACTGTTGTTGAGTCCCTCCAAACTAGGGGAGGAATTATTCCTCTATCTGGCCATATCCCTGATAGCTGTCAGCGTAGCCTTAGTCAGGGAAGAACACAGGGTACAGAAGCCTGTGTACTACACTAGTAAGGCACTTCGAGGTGCGGAAGAAAGATACCCCTCGATGGAGAAGCTCGCCTTCGCGTTAGTAACGGTAGCTCGGAAGCTCAAGCCATACTTTCAGGCCCACACTATGGTCATCTTAACAGACAAACCTTTGCAAAGGGCAATGAGTAGCCCAGAAGTAGCTAGACAGATGGCGCTATAGGCAATTGAATTGAGTGAGTTCGACATACAGTAAAAGGACCGTAAAAGGGCAGGTTGTTGCTGATTTCATAGTGGAGTTCACCAACACAAAGGACCAGGGGGCAAGTGCACAGTCACTATAGACCATCCATACGGACGGATCATCCAACAGACGACTAGGAGGAGCCCGTGTAGTGCTTCATTCTCCAGAAGGCGAAGAGATTGAATGCATGATCCGACTCGACTTCCCTACAACCAACAACGAAGCAGAGTACAAGGCACTAATAACAGGACTCGATCTCGCCAAAGTAGCAGGCACTTCAAGTGTGATCATGTACTACGATTCACAGGTGGTCACAAGCCAAGTAAACAGTGACTACGAGTGCAAGGGCAAATGAATGAAGAAGTACCTAGAGCAAGTAAAGGACCAAGTGATCGATCTTTAGGTGAGGTTTGTTCAAATCCCTAGGGAGGAGAACAAGCCAGCTAACCATCTTGCTAAGGCTGCATCAACAAAGCCTATGATCATCCCTAGTTAGGTGTTGTCCTTTGTTCAAATCTCACCACTAATAGATGACATTAATGTGCAGGAGATAGGCTCTAAGAACTATTGGACGACACCAATAACCTCCTACCTAAAGGATGGTGTGCTACCCGATGGCAAGGGGGCTTCTAGAAAGTTGAAGGTTCAAGCTACGCGTTTTGTTCTAATTAAAGACATTCTATACAAAAGGGGCTTCTCTCGACTGTACCTGAAGTGCCTTATCCCCGAGGAAGCAAACTATGTCATGCGAGAAGTCCATGAAGGAGTCTGTGGAAACTATCCTGGATCACGACCGTAGGTGCACAAGCTAATCTGAGTGGGATACTATTGGCCAACCATGCAGAAGGATGCTCATGCATACGTTAAAACTTGCGACAAATGTCAGAGATTTGGAAACCTCATTAGGCAACCAACAAAGGAGCTCACCCCGATGACGGCATCGTGGCCTTTCGCTCAATAGGGGTTAGATATCATAGGGCGATTCTTAATGGCGATTAGATAGTTAAAATTCATAGTAGTTGGTATAGACTACTTCACTAAATGGGTGGAAGCCGAAGCCCTAGCCTCCATCACGGAGAAGAATGTTCGAAGCTTCGTATGGAAGAATATCATATGTAGGTACGGTATACCTAAAGTACTGGTCTCAGATAATGGAAAGCAGTTCGACAACAACGCCTTCAGAGACTTTTGCTCACAGCTAGGGATCAAAAATCACTATTCGTCCCCCGCACATCCTCATGCCAATAGACAAGTTGAGGTCACGAACCGATCCTTGCTCAAAATCATCAAGATTCGGCTCGAGGGGCAAAGGGCATATGGCCGAAGGAATTTCCAAGCGTTTTATGGGCATACAGGACGACTGTAAGGATGCCCACGGGGGAGACACCGTTTTGACTAGCATATGGAAGCAAGGTAGTCATCCTGGCTAAAGTAGGACTCACAAACTACAAAGTAGGAAACCACGACGAGAAAAGGGAATGATAAAGCTATGTGCCTGCAGCTTGATCTAGTGGACGAGGTCAGAGCAACAGTTGAGCAATGGTTAGCATGGTACCATGACCTCATGACTAAGCATTACAACTCAAAAGTCAGATGTAGGGTCTTCAAGGTTGGAGATCTGGTCTTAAGGAAGGTAACGGGCGCCACGAAAGATACCTCACAGGGGAAACTAGGACCTAATTGGGAGGGACTGTACATGATCACAGCATGGCATAGGAATGGAACATACCACCTGGAGACGCTGGATGGATAAAAGTTGCACACCCCTGGAACACGGAGCACCTAAAGAAGTACTACCAGTTGACAACGGCACGGACAACAATACTCTTCATTTCCATTTTATTGCTTTTTAATTAAATTTTTATTATCTACAGTTTCTTTTAAGCCCAAAGGGTTGGTCTTTTATCTTTTAAAAACAATTTTTATACGCATGTTTAACATAATAAGAGGAGTTATTCAGGAATGCCATGTGTATGTTATCTACATTTCTACATATTCATTATTAAGTCCACACAATGGATGGGTTCATCCCAAAGGGGGTGATTTTAAATTATAAAGTCTTCAAAGTAGATGAATCAACCCTTAAGGGATGACTGATACCTAAGTCCAATATGGACGAGCTCATCCCACAGTGGGTGATTTAAAATTATAAAGTCCTCAAAGTGGACAAATCAACCCTTAAGGGACGACTAATACCTAAGTACAAAGTGGACGAGCTCATCCCACAGTAGGTGATTTGAAATTATGAAGTCCTCAAAGTGGACGGATCAATCCTAAGGGATGACTGATACTTATCAAGTCCAAAGTGGACATGCTCATCCAAAGGGGAGCTTTGAGATTATTAACCCCAAAAGGTAGATGGGTCCATCCTAAAGGGTTGACTTGTATTAATCAAGTCCGCAAAAAGAACAGATTCACCCTGAATGGATCACTTATATTTAAGTCCATGCCAAGACGGGTTCATCTCAAGGGGTGGGGCAAAAAATTGTAAAGTAAACGAATGCGGACGAGCTCATCTCAATTATGTCAAAAACTGTCCCTAAGTATATGAATGCACCCCAAGGAAAGATTAAAGAATTAATCAACAAACCAGACAGATCCAACTAAGGACTCCATCCCATGGAACTAACGGAAGCATTAAGCTATCTAAATTGGTACATTCATAAATGAAAGAACACAGAGCAATAAATAAATAGAAAGGCAAATTGTTTACAAACACCCAAAAATAGGGGTGACGGAAGGAATAAAAACTATTCCTACATAAACAAAAAGTGATAATACACAAAGTAGAAAGGTAATAATAAAGACTACTGCTGAGTATCATGGGTTTCTTCATGCCTTTCTTCAACCGTCTGATCCCCATCAAATGGACGTGCTTCATCAATAGCAACTTTGGCTTGGTCTTCAAAAGGAACAGTCTCTCCGTCGCCTTGAAGGTCGTCAACAAGGGCATCATTAGCAAATAGTTCATCAGTGCTCTCGAAGTGGACAGGCTAAGCTGGAGTCTGGGCTTGGGAATCAATAGAAACATGGGACAAGTCCAGGTCTGGGAAAGAAGTTTTGACTTAACGGAAATAGTCGTCAAAGCTGTCTGTAAAGGAGCTACTGAGCTCTGCCAGAAGGGCGTCGGGAGTCACGATACTCCTATATCACGTCTTCCTTAGCCTGACGAAGCTGATCCTTGACAGTTTTAATCTCTTTTTCCTTGTCCTCAAGGACGTGCTTCAGCACCTCCGTTTGCTTCTCCAGCTTACCTCGAACTTGCTCCAACATGGTAAGCTTCTTTTCCTGGACCGTTTTCCAGGCTTTCAACTATCCCAGCTCTGCCTCCGTTGCCTTTGCCTTTGCCTTAACACAGTCCAATGCCGTCTTATGGGATAGGCAATGGCTCATTAACCCTTTCATCATTAACATTGCCTGGAAACAAAAGAGGGTTAGAATATAACGAGGCAATTTGAAAGAAAGAAAAGTAAGACAGACACAGTTACTTGCGCAATGCAAAAAAGGCCGTCTCCCCTATAGCTTCAGTTGTGTGATTGCTTAAGTCCTCATAATCGTTGGTGGTGACGATGGACGAAAGCTGCTTAAGCACATACCGGGAATCCTCGTGGAGGAGGACGGGTGGTTTTTTAGTGACGGGAACATGGCCCGTCATAAGTCCCTTGCCCTTCCCTTGAATGGGTGGAGTAGCCGTCTTCTTTATCTCAACCTTTAACCCAACGACTGACTGTTGTGTAACTTTGGACTTTTTTGGAAGATAGTCAGTCTTTACCGATGGTTTTCTCTTCATGGACGGGTTAGCATGGCCCCCAGCTTTAGGAGGCAAACTCCCCTCCTGTTTCTTCTTCGCAGCAGCTTACTGCTTTATGAAGGCCCTTCTCTTCCTCCATTTCTGCATAAAGATGGATGGATAAAAAGTTGGGTAATTTACCAAAAAGAAACAAGTATAAGGTGACGGACTCATGTGTGCGTACTCGTTTGTCATAGTGATGGATAGCCTCGGTTGGTTCTGGACCGTCACAGTACCAGTGTAGGGTATCCAAAGTTACAAGTTTTGACCACAACCTCTCCGATAGCTTAGTGGTTATGAAGATCCTTTCCAAAAAGCTCCACTCTTCAAGAGTGGTCCCTAACTGCAAAAAGAAACAGTTAGAATATCAAATAAACATAAGGGAATAAAAGCCTAATATAGACGGACACATACCAGACGGGGGCATGGTACCCCAGGTTTTGTCAACTGGCATATACTCTTCGTCACCAGGGTAACACATCCAATTGTCCCCTTGAATAAAGAAATAACAACTCTTCCAGTTTTTGTTGGAGTCTGGGGTGTCGCACACCAGCCTGAGCAATGGACTCTTTGGCATGAAACTGTACATGGCCGTTGATTGGGTAATCTTGGCTAGATAGTAGCAATGGAAGAACTCTTCCACCGTCATCCTACGTGCCCTATCAGACATGACTCCATACAGTACTTTCACACCTAGGAAGACTCTCCAGGCATTTTGAGAGATTTGGGTGACGACCAGTCCAAGGTACTGTAATAGACAACAGTGAAGAGCACTTAAATTGAACCTTAGTCCCACTTTCAGGTGCTACTCATACACTTCGATGTCTTCTACACCCTTGTAGTAACACTTTTCATGCTTAAAAGGTAGACGCATTGGGATGTTGACGGGTATTTGGTCCTTCTCTCTAAGGGTGTTAAAGTTTTTTTTGTTTGACGAAGGAGTTGAAGTCATTTATTGTCCACAACGGAAGCATAATGAACTTCCTAAATCCATCAGGGCCTATGATGGACTGAATAGAGGTTCAATATCATCATTGTTTAAATATCCCTCTGACCCATCCACATCCATGTCCTCATCTCTTGTGGAAGGAAAGGTGGCCGAAGGTTCCCTTTCATCACTTGAGGTGCCAGGGTCGTCCAAACCTAACGGAAACACCTCATCGTAGCTCATTCCATCGCGGACACATGATTGTTCACTCGACATACTAGCCATCTGTCACCTACAAGTGACGGATAAACCCTAAGACTCTGATAGGTCTACATAGACGATGGGTGTGAAAAAATTTAAACAAGTAACAAAGAAATTCAACATGAGGGAAAAATACTTACCGGTTGGAGAAAGCAAAAAGGAGTGGTTGACGGTTGCACGGAGTAGATGGTATGCCAACTTAGTAAGAATGACGGTAGCGCTTAGGTTGCAAATTCGTTGCAGAAAGTAAAAGAGAAAGGTAAAGAAGCGTGTATATATAGAGGGAACGGCACAGAAGACGAAGGGACACTTTGGTCCAAGTGACTAACCACTAAAAACTCGCTCGTGCCCCTATGGCATTTATGGCCCTAGGCTAGCTTGTCAATCAAAGTACGTTTCTCAGAAAATGAGTTAGACCGTCACTCCACGAGTCCATCTGTAAAGGAAAGTGACAGACCCATGGAGTGAGGGGGCAACTGAAGATGATTAAAATCAAAGCATGACAGATATGTTCAAATGAACCTGACGGTACTAAACATACGTATTATCTAAGATGACGGATTGAGATGATAGACGGAAAGAATACATGATGGGTAGTTCTATGCGGACGAGGTCCTTGGTGTATGATCATAAGGGCGCCCGATGTCAAGGCCACGTGGCACCCATCTGGCTTAAGTGAACTCCAAGGAATCCTAAATGGAAATATCTTGCATTCTACGTTTGACCCTGGTCAAGGAACCCTTATATGACAAGAATCTCACAAAATACGTACATTTTATTAGGATCTTCTCCATAAGGAAATACCTTCTTGCCCAAGAAACGAAGGTCGGTTCTACTTTACTATAAAAACCCCAAGCCCTCAAAAAATAAAGTACACATAATTTTCCCCAGCTTTGGCACTCTAGAATTGTGAAAGTTCTCTAACTTAACCTTTGGAGGGTATTTGGCCGGTACTACACTGGTACTCTCTATTGGGTTTTTCATTTCTTCTTTGTTGTGTAGATTTTGCCTAGAGCACGTGAGGACTGCGCAACTTACTGACGATTTTTCGGCATCATCAATAAATAAGTAAATAAATAAAGAATGTTGTCGTGTTAGTGCAAAAGGCTCTATGAGAGTTATGATTTTTTTTTTTTTTTTTTATACCTTGAAAAAAATTAAATTAATTAAAAATAGCTAAATTGCAAACTATATCCCTAAAATTTGGGAATATTTAAATTTTACATCCTAAAGTTTTAAATTTTGAATTTTATTCCTTGAAATTTTATTTTATTTGCATTAGCAGTACTTCCATCCATATTTTTCGTTAAGTGCCTTATAAACTTGCAACGCGTGTTTAGTTCATTCAAAAAAATAATGTCATGTCATTTTTATTATGCCATGTTAGTTTTAATTATTTAATTTTATTAGGCTACAAAAATTATGTGGCATTATTTTACTAGATAAACTAAATACGTGTGACAAATTTATGTGGCACTTAACAAAAAATATAATTGGAGGGGCTATTGATACAAATGGAATAGAGCAACGAGAGATAAAATCCAAATTTTGAAATTTCATAGTATAAAATTTAAATACCTTCAAACTTTAGGAGTTTAGATTGCAATTGTGATGAGGAGATTTAAAAAAAAAAATTGAAACAATTAGGGAAGAAACTTATATAATTTTCTTATAGCATGATATGGAAGAGTTATACTGTGGTGAGAAAGATGTGTGACAAGAATTAGCCATTGGTGACAACTTGCAAAAGCAAAGTTAAAAAATAAAATAAAATAAAATAAAAAATCCTATATTGTCATCGTCTTCTAAACGTAGTGTAAAGAAGGATAAGGATATCTATAACTGTCATGATAGGCTGATAGCATTCAACCAAGTCAGTAAGTCACTTTAATATTTAATTGGTTAAAAAATTAGGAATTGGAACAACATTGTAGGTTGTAGACCATTATAAAAAATAATAATAATAATTAAAAAAAAGTACAAAAAAAAATAATTTGGGGTCCAAAACTTCAATATACTTAAAATTTTTAAATATTTATAAGCGCATTTTAAAATATAAAAAATCAAGCCTGGTGGGCTATGGCTCCCTCGACCTCTTAGTGACTCCACCATTGAATCATCAAGACTCATGAGTAGCTATTAAATTTTAGTTGAAGCATTGGTCTATTACGTACTTGGCAATAAATTTTTTCTATTTGTAATTATATATATATATATATATATATATAACTGAAGATATTTGGTTTTTGGTTGACTTCAAAATGTTGTGTCACATAAACTTTTTAGGTCTCACAATTTTATATATCATTATTTTAATATATATTTTTAATTAACTTTAAGTTATAATCTATATATAAACCCTCCAATAAAATTTTGACATATTATATTTTCTTTAAATGTTATAATATATATAGTTTCATCTATTAAGGCAATCATTATAAATTTTTTTTTTTTCGAGTCTAATCATTATAAATATTTAATGTTAGAACATATAGTTTTATACATCTATACTATATATAAGAAGATTCTTCTTTTTTATCTTGACTTTTATGTGGTTTAAAAATACCCTCAATAATGAAGAGTAACTTCATTTAGAAATAGAGTCATAAATGTCAAATAACAAATTTCATTTTGAATTCAAAAAGAGAATTCCTAAAATTTAGAATTTTTTTCCCTTTTACGTTCAAAAAAGAAATTATAGTTACCATTTATCTCTAAAGTTTATCCTTTTTATTTGTTTGAAAAATAAAAAATATATATTTCTTTTTTATAGGGAAAATATTTCTAAATTATAATAGATGCAAGTTATTAGCATTTATCCAAAAAAATAGAAGAGCCTTTGAGCACGCGAATGAGCATGTGCTCAGAGGCTAGTATACAAATATGATTATAATAATTATCTATTAATAATTATTATAATTATCGAAATTTCAATTTTAAACAACCAATTTTTTTATTAAAAAATCATATTAATATTAAATGATTTGCACTAAAAAAGAAATATTATTCAAGATACAAAAACAAAATCAAAAAAACTTACCGATCTCGTAAATCCCATCCAGCAATATTAGCAACTTTTGTCAAAGCAACTCTCCACTTTTCCACATCTGCAATAGTCTCTTTGAGACGCTCTTCATGTTTAGCAAATGCTTCAGCAAATGTCCCCCTCTGATTCCTCACATCACTAGGATCCACATAGTGAAAAACTGGTAGAATTGTTAGCTTCTTCATTTCCATGCACTCAACGATCTCTGCTAGTTCAGTCAAGCACCACCTTGACGAAGCATAGTCATTTGAGATAATAACGATAGCAAATCTCGATTCTTTTATTGCTTTGGAAAGCTCTTCATTAATGAATGTTCCTCGCTCGAGCTGTTCATCATCTCTAAATGTATATATGCCTTTTTTCTTCAAAGCAGTGTATAGATGATCTGTAAAAGTTTTGCGGGTCTCGACACCTCTAAAACTGAGAAAGACTTCATATTCATAATTGCATACAGAGGTAGAAGAAGAAGAAGGTGAAGAGGAGGAGGTGCTTTTTGTGCCCATCGTGCCCATCAAAGCCATTGGAAATATGCTAGAGATATACAACAACAACAACAAAGGGATATGCAGTAATTAAATATCCCAAAAAAAAACTCGAGGGAAAATTAAATATCCAATTAGCTTTGAAGAATTAAAATCACACAAAGGCAAATAATTTTCTTTTTTTTGGAAGAAAAAGTGGGTGGGGGGCGAGTTGGCATCTAAAGGAAAATAAATTACGGTAGAAGAAAAGCTAGAAAGCAGATTTGATGTATATTCTAAATTCAAGAAGCAAAAAAAGCAAGAAAAAAATTATTAAAAAAAAAGAAAAAAAGAGAGATGGATGTGCTTGAAAAGTTAGTTCACAGATTTGCGAAATATTGTAGAGATGACGAAAAGCTCAAAAAAAGGTATTGAAATTGCAAGTGACAGAGAACATCGCCTGTGAATCACACATATTTATACAGTGATTTTCGCGTTTGCTAAGAAAAAGAAAAAAAAGTGGAGAAGTGAGACAGAGGGGCTCGGTAATCACATTATATGTCAACCATTCACGCCTATAAACTCACTCCCCCATCTTCCCGGTAAAAAACAAAGGATTTAGAATAAAATAAAAGGCCGGCTTCCTCGTCGTTTACTAATGCGCTGCACAAGCTCATTTATTTATTTATTTATTTATTTGAGATAAAGGCGTGACACATGACACATGACACGTTGACAGATAGTTCAAAATTAATACTATAAACTAGAATTCATTTCAAAATTAAATAAATAAATAAATAAAATAAGGACAACCCAAAAGGCCGGCTTCCTCGTCGTTTTCTGCTTTTGGTATACTGATTTATTGTCCTATCCCATGTTAATAGGGGTGTCAATGTTCGACCCAACCCACGAACACGACACGAACCCGACATGGGTTTTTTCGGGTTAGGGTTGGGCCTTAATGGATTTGGGTCATAAACGGGTCAACTCGAAAGCAACACAATAAGAAACAGGTCATAAACGGGTCAACCCGTGTAACCCGCAATAGACACGTTTGACACGCCAATTTATTTGTGTCAACCCGAAATGACCCACTTAACACAACCCGTTTAACTCATATAAAAAAAAAATATCTATTTTATTTTAGATTTGTCAAATATCTTTTATATCCAACATATATTTTAAATTAAAAAAGAAAAGTGAGCAATTATAAAAATTTACAAGAAATATAATTGGAAATTGAAACTTTACAGATCCTAGAACTACTAATACTTTTTTCTTTTTCTTTTTTGGCATAGAACTTACACAAATGAAATTGGATGAGCTTGTGAAAGATGTTATCAATTTGGGCATCAATAAAGAATCTATGTCCCATGTAGTTTTCTTTCTTAAGTTGTGCTTGTGGACTTCTAAATAAGGACAACCCAAAAGCCTAATTCTGAATGGAAGAAAACAACATGGGATAGAACAATAAATCAGTATACCTTTGGAAGTAAAAGCTTCCCATTTCGATGTTTACCTGCTTTCCAGCACATGATTTCTACTGCTTTTGAAACACCAACAAAAAAATTGTCTTGCCATTCTTTTTTCATACATTGAAACCAAGGAACCAAAACAAAACAAGAAGAAAAGAGTACAAGATTCAGGGTTTGCTGCCTGTTATCTAAGCTAATGTTCATAAAAAAACTTAGGGTCAAGGGTTGATAAGGATCAAGGCTCAGCCAGGGCGTCTGCCCACCTGTCAAACACAAATATTTATAAACTGTTGAATGCCCTTCACCACAGCCTCTCTATTGGCCAACTTGTCACCTGTCTGTTAATTTTAAGAATATTGACACAGAAATCTCAAAGTTTGAAGATGCTATGAAGGAAGAGCAGGAAAAACTAGAAGATGCCATGTAATAGCCAATAGGGAACATCCTGAAAGCTGGAATATGTATTTTTGTCATTTAGTTGATATGTGCCATTCTCATGACCCCATTTCTTATTTTCTCTTTTTTTAAATTGATTTATTAAAAACAAAGACATTCACATTTTATTACGGGGAGGCCATCATTTCGACCATCCAAATACTTTGAAGTTAGAGAATGGATGGTATGTCAAGGAGGCTTTCCTAGAGATTTTTGCTTAAAATTTTTGTTTTATTTATTTACTTATTTTTATGTTATTTACAATCCTCTTTTGATATTATAGCAATGGGGATCACTTTTAGGTGTGAGGCCTATCAATTCATATGCGAATACCATTCATTTTACAATGCTATGAAAAGTTACAAAGTCACTTTGCTTAGTGTTAGGACTTAGGAGGTTCAAAGGGGAATGCAATATCTACATAGAGCTTCTGTTCATGTATAATATGTATTTGGCTTGCATGAATTAACATACAATTAATGGAATTTATTCTTGAAAATCTGTGAAAATATCTACTACTAGCAGTGTCATGTTTATTTTGTGAATATCCACAAAAAGATTAAACGGAAGAAAAAGCTCAACTGAAACAACCAACCATGGACATCCACCTTCTCTATTTTTTCAAAAGACGCTTGGATCTCCTGTATATCCTTCTCCTACCCTTGCAACTCACCAACAGGATTGGTTGCTAGTTGGGACACTCTCTAAAAGTCTACACTTGCTTATCCTGTTGCTGACAAGGTTTTTCTTTGTTTTTTGAACTGTTAGTTACCCTGCATATTGAAATCAAACTTTTACAATACAAGACCATATTAGTGACAGAGAAAGGCTCTTTCTTCAAGGTTGTCTTGTTCCTATGAGTCCAAATAGACCATAAAATAGAGAAATAAGACAATGAGAAGTACTTTAAGATCCCTAAATCTCCCTCCCTTTGTCTAGCTATTCAACCATGCCTGAATCAAATAAGGCCAAATGAAATCAGTTCTAATGTACGGATCAAACCAAACTAGATTTCTCTAGATGAAAAGGAAAAAAATATATATGATCTTTCAGTATCTTTGACTTAAAGGACTTAGTACTCAGATGCGTTCTCAATTCTACCCTCAAAAGAAAAAATTCAATAAAATTCTCCAAAGAACGACAATCATTTTAGGAGGTAATTGTAACCTACATAACTAGTTCCAAAGCTCAGGGTCTTGACTTATGGTTGTGCTAGTAAGATTAATAAAGGACCTGCCAACTTGGTTTCTACAATTCCTAGTATGCAATAGCCATTAGCCTTTTTCAACCAAATAAACCTGAGAAGCTTGTCAGCAACACAAACAAGAATTTGTAAAATTCTCTCAGAATCATTTTGGCTATAGAGTTTTCAAACTAATGCAGAATTTCACCTGACAGTATCTTTGACTAGCACATATGGTGCAACATGTAGAGAACCTATGCAATTTCATTTGACATCCCTTTTCCTTTGGGGAAATCCAATAAAATATGAACCTTGTGTGTGTGTACTTGGATGTTAATAAAGGTGTATTATCAATTCACTATGAAATGTATTTCATTAGGCTAAAATGACAAAGCAACAATGAATATGTGACAAAACTTAAATTCTAGACATAATGCATCAACAACGATAACAAGTAGAGTAGGGTTTACAAATCTAAACAGACTACCTTCTCCAATTTTCAACCGTGTCTACACAGTTGTTTGCATGCATGAATTTAATTACTAAAAAGACAAACATGTGAAACAAGCATGGATGGTTTTCCTTGTTTATGATTTGAAATAAGTCTGGGGTTTTTCAAGAATATCAATGTTATGTATAAAATGAGTTTAAACTATTAATATTACAGATCAACATGGCAACGCAAGTGATAGGTTGATACCAGCATTTCCATTCAAATATGACATTACATATATTTTATTTAACTCCTGAATGTCTGAAGAAAAAAAAAATCAGGGGGAAAAAAATAAAGATAGAAACGAAAAATCTAATTTACAAAAAGATGTCACTTTTAAATGAGATTCAAATATTATTAAGATCTCACCCATGCCTTTGCACAAGCATCACAAGTGAGGATGAGGTGTAAGATGTTTTCCTAACATTGCAAAACAGTGGAAGCACATGGCTAAAGCCACTTTGTAATAATTAGTGTTCAAATACTATCCATCTATTATTCACAGTATTTGTTGATTTCCATTAGTGATTGCTACCCTTTTGAACTTTTTCTTCAATTGCAATTATTAATCCTTGGTGCATGCCTCTTTCATCTTCACCTAATTTGTATTTTTTTTTTCTTTTTTTTTGATAAATAACAAAAAATCGTTAACGAAAAAACAAAAACAAAAAAGCTATTAGCTTCAACAAAACCTTACAGTTTAATTAACTTAAATATAAAGTTGGACAAGGATACTTAAATTACCTTTTCTCCTTTCCAAAGTTGCTCAATGTAGCTACCACACATGTAAAGTTCAACAAGCTCATTTGATTGGAAATTTAATGGCAAAGATTTTGAAGGGTACCCACTCCAGTCAAGAAATCTTAAGCCAATAGGAAGGTGCTTGGGTTCATGTAGAAGTTAAAGATTATTAATAATGAGCAATTTAAGATGATGCATCTTTGAAAAAGATTTAAAATTCCAATATGCCTCTTTTGATTCAGGCAAATTTAGGATTATGCTTTGAATTGTGTTTGTTCCATAATAATCAAAAACAAAAAGGGATTAGTGAACAGCAAAATGTATGATTACCAAAACTACTCTAAGTTGAACTTTTTTGAATAATATAATGGGGTATGTGCTCAAGTTTTCTAAATAACCTCTTACCATGTTTTTTGTTAGTACACTGACAATGTCTTCAAATGACCATAGAATGCTACACTTTCTAGGCTCTTCAGGGCACTCTTCATGAACTATTTTCCTGCCCATTTCTTGTAGTAAATCATGCATCCACACCCCTAAACCATTCATTTTTATGAGCGATTTATCAATTAGAACCTCTAATCCAACATTAGGGTATAGGCCAAGATAATCTAGTTTTTTACTACACTACTTTTGTACTCATGATTAAAGAAACAGGCAACATATAGGAATATTTTTTTCTCTGTTTCATGTAGTCCATCATAACTTATTTTAAGTGCTTGAAAAATTGCACGTTCAGGAAACTCTTTAATTCTCATTAATGTACTTTTCCATTGATTGATGCTTCTATCCAGCAAAAAGGAACCCAAAATCTCAATAGGTAAAGGAAGGCCTTTAGTATATTGTACAACATCTTTGGATAGCTCTAGATAATCATTGGGAGGATAGTCTTTATTAAAAGCTTTCAAACTCAAAAGATGAAGAGCTTCATCATCATTCAATCCTTTAGCTTCGTATATTTCATCTACTCTAAGTACATGTAGTAAATGTCTATCCCTTGTTGTTATGATAACTCTACTACCAGAACCAACCAATCATGCTTCCCAACTAACTTTTTCAACTGGTCTAACTGATCTATATCATCAAAAACGATAAGAATTCTTTTACGACGTAATTTATTCTTGATCACAGAAACTTCCTCTTCAACATCTTGTATACTCATACTTTCATTTAATATTTTTCTAATAAGTTTTTGTTGCAATGGAATTAAACTATCTTTTTCACAAACCTCCCTAACATTAGGGAGAAAGCAACAACCTTCAAACTTCTTCGAAACCATTTCAAAAACGACTCTAGCAAGAGTTGTTTTACCTATTCCCCCCATCCCCCAAACCCCTATAATGCGAACATCATTAGACCCTATAGCCAAACATGACTCCAATTCCTCCACTCTAGATTCTATTCCTACAAGGTCTTCAATATCATCTAAGAATGCATAATTTAATTTATGCCATACTTCTGCCACAATATTTTGGATAAGCTGTGCTTCAAAACTGCAATGAAGAGAGAATGATATTTAGTGAGTACCACCCATAAATAGGACCAAAAAAGAAAGTAGGCATCCAATGTTCTATTTTGTTGACTAAAACAAGAAAAAGTAGATAACTATGTGCAAGGAAAACTTGAAAGAAATACAAAAAGGTAAATTAATTATATCAGGTCAAAATAGAAAAGAAGCATGAATATCTATGTCGCTTTACTTAAAGTTCAAAACAAGGCTTAAGATAAGAAGAGTATTTATTTTAAGTCTGAACATTTAAAAGCAAGTAATATGTCAAATTGGATTACCTATCTTGGAGGTGCCACCCTTTGATATTTGCCACCTCTATTAAAGCAGCTCTCCATGTTTGCACTTTCTCTATGTGATCCTTGAAACATTCTTCATGTTTAAAAAAGGCTTGGGCAAAGGTGCCTGTTTGTTTTCTTACTGTAGATGGATTCACATCATAAAAAATTGGCAAAACTATTGTGGTCATCTCTTTCCTGCATTCAATGATCTTTGCAAGTTTTTTCAAGCACCATATTGAAGATACATAGTTCCTTGAGAGAATGACAATTGCAAATCTTGATTCTTCTATTGCTTTCAAGAGCTCCGATGAAATAGATTTTCCTCTCTCAAGATTTTCCTCATCTCTAAAGGTGAATATGCCTTTTTGTTTCAAAGCAACAAACAGATGGTCCATAAAACTAGTGCGAGTATCATCACCTCTAAAACTAAGAAAGACATCATATTTGCACTGTTGTGTTGAAGATGAACATGATGACGAAGAGGAGGCCTTCTTAGTGCTAATGGCAGACATTGGAAATATGTTGGCAAGTATTGAACTACAATAAAGATATAAAAAAAAAATAGAATAAAAATATAGTTTCAATTAAAATTAAAAGGAAAAAAAATTAGAGAAGAAAGGAATGATTTGTTGTGGAACTTGTATGAACTTGTATGAAAAGTGAAAACTTACAGATTTGAGAAATGAATTTGCGGTAGTGAGTGTAAAGCTCAAAAATACCTTAGAAACAACATATTTAATTCCTGTTATATAATTGCTTTATTATTAATGGAACGACCATTATTTTTTCTTTTGTTTGTGAGTATGTGAAAGAGAGGTGGGAGGCATTAATAAAATTAAGGTCACAATAATCTCACAACTACACTCAATTTGCTGTGTACCTTGCACATGGACCATTACCAAAATAATAATAATAGTAATAATAAAAGCTAGTGGGTAGTGAATTACTGAATTAGTGATAGGCCCAAGGAAGGGGTAGTAGGGAAATTGGGCATTGTAAATTCTTGTGAATTTTGTGGTGATCCTAGCATTGCTGGGCATTCACATCCTCTCTTTTCAGTGAAATCAAATTTAAAACAAAAAAACAAAGTGGGTGTGCAAGCAAGTGTCCCTATCCTTCCAGGAGTTGCAAACTGAAAATTATTTAAATCACATTTGATCCTATATACAGGTAAAAAACCCTTCCCCTTGTCAACTAAAATTATGTATCCATTTTTAATTTTGTCAAAAGAATACAAATTATATCAGATTCACAACTATTCCTGAACAGGCTTACAGTTAAATTTTCACATAATAGTGAAACACAAAAAACGTTGGTAATTTAACAATCAAAGTTGGTATAAGAGGATAAATTTCAGATACTACAAAAACAAAACCCAGGATAAAATCTTTATGTCCCTCTGCTTTCTCATCATCCAATCCAAGTAGAAATTTGAAACGCAAACTAAATATCAATTTCAAAAAAAAATAAAAATAAAAGCAAAGAATTCACAAAAAGCATTGCATTGAATATATAAGAGAAGCGAAAGGACCTTGAGGATGCGGATCACGTTGTCCAGGTCGAGAGGAGACGAGTAGGCTTGAACTTGAACGATTGGTGGTTAACAAAAACCTTACCGAGTGCTCATCAATTTGAGAAGAAATAAATAATTGAAGGGAAAAACTATAAAGTTTTGTTTACTCTTCATTTTGCCTTTTTAACAACTTCTTCGCTAGCTTTATTTGAGCACTGTGATTGTATAATTAATTAATAAATAAATAAATAAATAAGCACATTTTAGCCTCTAAGCCCAAAATACACCCCAAATTATGGAAAATTACTTTAAAACACATGATTTTTAACATTTATACTAGCAATGTTTATTTTGTATTTAGTTTTTTTATTCTTTATTAAGAGAATGAAGGAAGAGAGCGAAGAGTAATTTTTGTGTGTCAAAAAAAATTAAAAAAAATATTTTTTAATATTTTAATGAAATATGGTATAAAGATAAATAATTTTAAAAAAAAAGATAAATGATATTTTAAAAAGTGATTATGTAAAATAATATATATATATATATATATATTCATGTATTTTTAGGCGAGCTATAAATTATATTGCTTTTTTTTTTATAAACAAAAAAAGTTTCACACGTATGATCATTAACTAGGCCTGCTTGAACCTGCAACAGTCTTAGTGTGGGCACCCGTAGGTGCATTAGGATTATCCTCGTCATAATAATATAGGGTCCGTTTGGATTGAACTTATTATTGCTGAAACTGAAAACTGAAAACTGAAAATACTGTAGCAAAATAATTTTTAAATGTGTAAATAGTACTGTGGGACCCATCTTTAATATTTTTTTAGTGCGTGAACAGTGCCAAACAGTGCATAAACAGTATTTTTTTTGTCTCTATACAGTAAAATCATATGATTTTACTGTTCACTTTCCAAAAACAAAAAAAAAGTGGAGGAAAACGCAGCCTCCAGACGAATACGTTGAGGCCAAACTGCACCATAGTATTTTTACAAAGTACACGACTCAAATTATGTAACCCTTAGACGCACACTTGTGATCCATTCAAAATTCAGATGCCACCGCGATATGACACGCATATTTACTTTCTTTCTGTGTGTGCTCAGTTCGAGAATAAGAGAGAATAATAGTGTGTGGACTGTATGTTAATGTTATAGAGAACTTGTGGACAGTAATTCCCATTTGATTGATCGTCATCTTTGTCGTCATTTACTGGCCATGAGTATCAGTATACAAGGGTGACGTGGTGATCCTCTTGTACACCCAATAATTTTTCGAGATGTTGGGGGTCCTTTTAGAAAACACAAGGTTTTAATAATTGAGCCAGTTTAAGAATAAAAAAATGAAGATGTATAAGGTTTAAGAATAAAAAAAGTCAAACATAGGTTAGAGGTTTTAGTTTTATAATATATATAGATTAATTTAATATCAAGTTATCAACTAAATTCCAAATAAATTTAGTGAATTAGTGATATTTTTTCAAAAATTTTACTAAGATTTCAATAATTTTTAAACACACTTCTACAACATATAAGAAAAACAAAATATAATAAAGTTGGCATAAATGGAAAAAAAAATATTAAGATTATAGAAAATCATTTAGAGAGGCATAATTACAATAAAATCACCAAATAAAAAAAATATAAATATATTAATTCTAATAAAATTAATTATGAAAATACACAAAATATTTAAAATTTATTGATTGGCTATTATAATTCCCCTTCCCACTTATAATTTTTCTAAATATATATATATATATAATTTAGTGGTTAGCCCATTCCAAAAAAAAAAAAAAACTAGCTTGATCGTATGCACTTTGTATGTGAGATGATGCTTTTTTTTTAGTGTCATAATTTTACACTAATCTCAATTTAAGAGTTACACATTTGCCTACTAGTATACGCATCTACGAACTATTGATATAACCAGGTGTGAGGATAGCACAAATGTGACTAGTGTTTTTCCTTGGATTATTACATATATGGGGCTCCTTGTAGTTGTTAATAACCCAGTATATGCCCGATGTGGGACTCATCATACACCCACACATTACATAATCAATCAAATTAGGGCATCACAATCCCCCCCAACTTAAATCCCTAGCATCCTCATTAAGGCCCACTTTGTGGGGTAATGTCTCTGAGCCCACACAGAGTTACTGAACTAGCTCTGATACCATATGTAACGACCAAAGAAGAAACGCTAATCATATCTGCGCTATACATCAAAAAAACTAGTTACAATTGAGGCTCTTTATAATTGTTAATAATCCAATATATGCCCAATGTGGGACTCATCAAACACCCACACACATCCCACAATCAATCAGATTGGGGCATCACAATCTCCCTCACTTAAATCCCTAACATCCTTGTTATTGTGGCTAGCGTTTTTTCTTGATTCGTTACAAGCCAAACCAATCTCATCTCTTCTCTCCAAAACAAAACCCATAAACTCCTATCTTTGCCCCTAGATGATTGTTTTTCATGAAAATATTTCTAAATTCATTTTTGGGTTGTAATTATTAGTATTTGTCTTTTTATAGATATATCTTTTTAATATCATGTAGTAATTTAAACATTGATTATTGGTATGTACTTGATTTTCTTTTTATTTGAACCAATTTGAGGTAAAATTGCGCAACACTTAACTCTGGCATTGTTGTTTTGTGTAAAATGCTTATTAGATTACGATTGAGTGTTGCAAAAAGCAGCCCACATGTTATCATATGAACAATTCACCAATAAATTTAATGGGTGTTAAATTTTTTATAAAAACTATATAAATATATATATAGACACACACGAAAGGGGTCCATTCAATACTTTAAATGGGTTCCATGTTAAACCGTAATCGTATGGTAGATTTTGTGTATTTTTATTATGTTGCCTAATGCCTCATATTTTTTTTAATTATGTTGCATGCCAAAAATATTTCATACTTTATATGTGAGTTAATTTCCACAAGTTACTAGTTACCGCTTGCTTTTCATATAAAATATGTCATAGAAAGAGCTAAAACCAGATTAGTCAATACCCTTTTCTCAAAAAAAAAAAAAGTCAATACACATTTCAATTTAATAAGCATTAGTATTGGTAATGTTAAAAACTTAAATTGTCATTTTTAGCCTCATAAACAACAAAATACATGCTACATTAATGGCGCCATCGTCAAAAAATTTAACAAATTTGCTACATAGTAAACTGTTATATGCAGTTTTGATGTTAGTGTGTGAGTATATTCTCTTATCTCATTCCTTCCCCTAAATAAGAGTGTGTTTCTCAAAATAAAAAAAAAAAAAAGTAAACTGCCATTGGCAATCTATTGTTGCAACAAGTGCAAAAAAAGAAAAAGATATATATATATATATTTTCTCTCTCTTTTCTCGTTAGAAAAATATTTTCTCTCTTTTTTTTTTCTCTCTCCCTAGTCTCTATCTCTCCGGTCTTTTTTTTTTCCTTTCTTTTTTTCGGTGTGGGTTCGTGGGAGTGAGAACAGGCCTTCATCTGAACATCGCACATGGCTTAGGAGTCGCATTGCTTTTGGATCGAAGTTTGGTCTGGGTTCGTGGCTGGGTTGCTAGGTTCGTGGTGTGGGTTGATAGTTGTTGGCGGTGTGGGTTCGTGAAGAAAATACTACAGTATTTAAGAAAATAGAAGAGAAAATGTTTGTGAGGGTTTTAGCTTCTGGGACGCTTTCCAAGTCTCATCCTATCAAGAATCTATTCTCCAATGCTTTCTTCTTCACTCCCTTCTTCTTCTTTTCCAAATACCCACCTCGCAAAACAAGGTATCTCTCTCTTTCTGTACTCTAACATAGAGTTTTTGCATTCAATAACTGTTTTTTTTGGCTCTGTTTGGTAGCTCCCAAATTATCAAAGATTCAATCTTTACATTTACAACTCAAATTTTGTAGTGGGTTTTTCATCATCATCTTCTTCTTCTTCTTCTTCTTCTCCTCCTCCACTCAATAGAAGGGAGACTTTCAGTTTCACAAAGATTTTGACTTTGTATACTACTGTCTCTTTGTAGACTTCGGACTCAGAGCATTTCAGTAACTGAAATTGTTTAGAATTTGTTAGCATGAATTATTATTCTTACATTATATTCTTTTTATCTGGCTTATAAAATAAAAAAAATAAAAAAAAAAAGCAAGGAAAAATGTTTGAGTTAAAGAATTTACGATTGAGTGTTGAATTTAATGAGAGATTGAAGTTATGTATTTCTCATTTTTGGTGAATTTTGTAATTCATATATTACTTAGCTCTTACTGGAAAACAATGCTCTTAAAGATTACCTCACACTGCAATAGCATGGGTGATTTTATATGCAAGGTCTTGGGTCAGGAGCAATCTGCTTCTTGGATCCTCTGCAATGTTAAAAGTTTTCCCATTGAGGGGCGTCGATGGATTCATTCAGACCCATTTTTAAGTTCGGCTGAAAAAGTTTTGGAACCACCAAAGCATTCTATTGTAGCAACAAGTGCAAAAAAAAAAAAAAAGATATATATATATATATATATTTATTTTCTCTCTCTTTTCTCGTTAGAAAAATATTTTCTCTTTTTTCTCTCTCTCTCTCTCCAGTCTCTATCTCTCCGGTCGGTGTGGGTTCGTGGGAGTGAGAACAGGCCTTCATCTGAACATCGCACATGGCTTAGGAGTCGCATTGCTTTTGGATCGAAGTTTGGTCTGGGTTCGTGGCTGGGTTGCTAGGTTCTTGGTGTGGGTTCGTGAAGAAAATACTACAGTATTTAAGAAAATAGAAGAGAAAATGTTTGTGAGGGTTTTAGCTTCTGGGACGCTTTCCAAGTCTCATCCTATCAAGAATCTATTCTCCAATGCTTTCTTCTTCACTCCCTTCTTCTTCTTTTCCAAATACCCACCTCGCAAAACAAGGTATCTCTCTCTTTCTGTACTGTAACATAGAGTTTTTGCATTCAATAACTGTTTTTTGGCTCTGTTTGGTAGCTCCCAAATTATCAAAGATTCAATCTTTACATTTACAACTCAAATTTTGTAGTGGGTTTTTCATCATCATCATCATCTTCTTCTTCTTCTTCTTCTTCTCCTCCACTCAATAGAAGGGAGACTTTCAGTTTCACAAAGATTTTGACTTTGTATACTACTGTGTCTCTTTGTAGACTTCGGACTCAGAGCATTTCAGTAACTGAAATTGTTTAGAATTTGTTAGCATGAATTATTATTCTTACATTATATTCTTCTTATCTGGCTTAAAAAATATAAAAAATAAAAAAAAAGCAAGGAACAATGTTTGAGTTAAAGAATTTACGATTGAGTGTTGAATTTAATGAGAGATTGAAGTTATGTATTTCTCATTTTTGGTGAATTTTGTAATTCATATATTACTTAGCTCTTACTGAAAAACAATGCTCTTAAAGATTACCTCACACTGCAATAGCATGGGTGATTTTATATGCAAGGTCTTGGGTCAGGAGCAATCTGCTTCTTGGATCCTCTGCAATGTTAAAAGTTTTCCCATTGAGGGGCGTCGATGGATTCATTCAGACCCATTTTTAAGTTCGGCTGACGAAGTTTTGGAACCACCGAAGCAGCCCAAGAAGAGTGCAATTGTTGGTGGTACTGTTGATACTAAAGTGAAGAGAAAAAAGCTAAAGGGTAAAAGAGCAGTTGTAAGGTGGCTGAAGTTTTTTAGGTGGAAGAAGAAGAAAGAGTATGAAAGAATGACTGCAGAAGAAAAAATTCTTTACAAATTGAGTAAGGTAAGTTCATTCTTTTACTTGTCCCCCCATTTTTATAGTCCAAAAGAAAAGCTACCTATTCTTTTTATTATTATGTAAATATATCATGGATTAGAATGATCTAAGTTACCCAATATGATAGACAACAGAACCTATCAAATTCCCTAAATTTTTTCAACAGGTGATAAATGCTCTTAACAGGATGATACTTCTTTATTTTCTTAGTAATATGTCATATATCAATTTTTTAAAGTTTGATACAGTCTTATTTTTGTAGAGTAGCAGGCATATATGCAGTTTTGAAGGTAATTTTTGAGTTATAGTCTTTTAGATCACTTTTCTTTGGAATGAGTGCGCGCTTGGGTGTTGATGTTATACAAACTATGTGACTTGGTTTGTTTATCGAAAAGATGGGCAAAAAATATCCATACCATTGATAGTTTAAACTTTTGGGATGTATGCTCCAACACTTGCTTAACTGCTTTCTAGTTGTTGGTCTCTTGCATGTCATCTTACTTTTTCCTAGCCTAATATGGACATATTTGTGGCTAGAGTTGTATTAACATGTCATAACTTTAAACTTAGAGGCTGGAGGAGTTTCAGTGGAGCTAATTGGCTTTTTGGGTTAAAGTATTACATTTATGAAGGTTGCTCTGCTTGGATGAGTTATGCTATTCTATATTATATGATATTCAGATGGATGGGGAGATACCTAAAGGGTATCTTGCATTTGGTGGAAATGTCTCTGATATATAGATAGTGGAGTCCATTATTTGGCCGACTTACATTCGTTTGAGTGGCATGTTTTAGTTCTTTACTGCTGTTGTGTAGAATCTATACAAGATTTCAATTTTGAATGATGGAGATTGTAGAGGTTTAGACTTCATAATGTTATATTTGCTCTTTTAGAGTATTCTTTGATACAATTTTTTTTATGAGTAAGAAAGATTCTTTGATAATTTTTATTAATAATTAAGATCAATTGTTTGAAGTAGACAAACATTACAATGGGCAGCATGGAGTATACCAGCTGTATACTTATGGATCTCCCTTGATTTTTTTTTTTTTTTTTTGGATGGGTAGCTTGATATTTTGGTCAAAGGTATCCATCTGCATTGTGCCGAAGACTTGTCTCAAGTCTTATTAGTGAGTGTTGCATAAGACAATTCTAGCAATGGAGTTAATGTTGTAAGCTCAAAGTGGACTATACTTCTGTTAGACAGTAGTTCTAAAATATTTTTAACACAAATTTACTCATTAACAAGTCAAGGCCAGAGCTATAGGATAAAATATTATTTATATTTTTGTAGCAAAATGAACTATTAACCCAGTTAGCTTACTTGGAAGGACCCTGGAACATTTTAAACACTTATCTGATTTTCAAAGTACATAGATTCTTTAGTGTTTTTGTATCTTTACATTAATAGCTTGCACTAATTTACAAACTAAATTGTTTAGTTTAACCTAGATAGTCTTTCCATGATTTTTGGGATCTTCTGTCTACATTTGCAAGTAACATATATGAAAATTCAGTATTGATTTTCACTTATTGAGGCTGCATCAATCATAAATGACTTACTGATCTTAAAACTCATTACTCTATGTTTTTCTCTATCTTCTTTTTATAAATGTATTTATATTGCTTGCTTGGTCTTTTTCCAGGCTCGAAAGAAAGAGGAAAGATTTGTTGATGGCCTTAAGAAGATTGAGCCTAAAGAGACATCAGAAACAACTCATGATCCAGAGATATTGACCCCAGAGGAACACTTTTTCTTTTTAAAGATGGGTCTCAAATGCAAGAATTACGTGCCTGTTGGAAGACGGGGAATCTACCAGGGTGTAATTTTGAACATGCATCTGCATTGGAAAAAGCACCAGACTCTGCAGGTGGTGGTCAAGACATTTTCACCAGAGGAGGTCCGAGAGATTGCTGCTGAGCTGGCAAGATTGACTGGAGGAATTGTGCTTGACATTCATGAAGAGAACACAATTATTATGTACAGGGGGAAGAACTATTCTCAGCCGCCAACAGAGATTATGTCACCCAGGATCACTCTCTCCAGGAAGAAGGTTCTGATCTCTTTGTTTTATATTACGTATGAGATGTAAAATCAACTGTTAGAGATGTAAATGCATCAACTGTTAGAGATGTAAAATCAGTTCAGATGTCAAAGCATCCTTCTTGTCCAATCTTGTATTGACTCTCTTTTCTGGGGTTTGGGACATCTTTTCTTTTTTTTATTTTCAACATAGTTCTGGGTGGGTTGCTGTGGTAGCTTTCTTTCCAAAAAGGAGGGGGGTGGGGGGGGGGGGGGGAGAAAAGGTAGGTGTTTAATTTTCTGCAATATTAAAGAAGAGGAATAGGAAATGACAACCACTGTAATAACTTAATTCTAACATCTAACCATCTGTGTCTTTGAAGTCATCATTCCCTAACGGTACTCTTACATTGTCTGGGTCAATTTCTTGCTGCCAAATGCTCTTGTAAAATAAATTGCTTGAACTCTTCTGAAAGGTTAATAATAATTATCAAAAAAAAGAAAGGTTAATAATCAAGCCCTTTAAAGTTCAGTAATAATTCAGAGCATGTTCCATTGTCAGATAAACCTTCTATTTGGTTGGATCCTGAGGTATCACTCAAGAAAACTACATGCATAAATGGGTTGCCCTTGGTTATGTGGAGTGCCTGTTTTAGGCATCTAAAATTTGGAAATGGGTTTAAAGCTGCCCTTGGACTCTTTGATGCTTAGTTATATCCTTGTTCAAATGTCTCTCTTCACTGACATAAAGGGTTTTTTCTTTCTTTCTTTTTTTTCCACCCGGGCGCCGCGGGGGTGGGGTGGGTTGTGTGAATGATGGAATAACTTTTTACCCACATTTTTCATCTTTTCTTTTCAATAACTGTTGATAAGTTCCTTTATCCCACATGCAAAGTGGATTGAATCCCATGCCTGCACCTTACTAATCTAGTATTGTCATATATCTTAAGTATAAGGCCTTTCAACATTTTTTTTGCTATGAATGGCTTTCATACATCATTGCTTGTTCTACCTATCAAAAAAAAAATAAAAAATACATCATTGCTTGTTCTCATACTTCATTTTCTTCTCTGTTCACTCACCTGCAGGCTTTGGATAAATCCAAATATAGAGATGGCCTCCGAGCTGTAAGAAAATATATTCCAAAACTTGAACAGGATCTTGAGTTGCTCCAAGCACAAGCTAAAAGTGTGCCTGAGAATATTCAAGAGATTGAAGGGACTGAAATTGGAAGAATTGATCCCGAGAGCAGTTCAAACTTCCAATTGAACAATTCCGATAAGCTGAAAGAAATATTGAATAGAAACAAGGAATGCTCTGAGGATGATCCTATGATGGATACAGGTATGGCATCAGATTCTGAAGATCTATCAGATATTTTTGAGACTGAATCTGATTCAGAGACTGAGAATAAGGCGGAACGACCTCTTTATTTGGATAAGTTTGAAAAATTCCCAATTGAAAGTGATGGACAATGTGAAGATTTTGAGGAGCACCTGCGTCAAATATCTGCAGACTCAAAAACTGCCAAATCATGGGAGAAAGATTCTGACTCACCAAATTTTGATGAGGTTGATCGTATATTTCTGCGTGCTGCTTCACTCTTAAAGAAAAAGAGACGATAGAGGGTTTTAAATTATGTATGATTGCCTGATTGGTATTGATGTGGTTAATTAGATGTTAATTTAATCTTCTTCTTCTTCTTTCCTTTAGAAGTAGTGTTTGGTTGCAAGGGAAATTTTCTTTGTTGCTTTGGATGGGTGATCACAGCCAAGGTCTTTCTCTTTATCTCTAAGTTATACTCTCATCCAGTAGATCTTCAAGTCATGACTTCACCCATTATCTTATTTCTACAAGACAAAATGGTGCAACTTATTAGAACTCATAGGCATTTTAAAATGTGCTTAGATCTCTGAGAAGCATTGCAACCTTCAGACGCTAGTTAAATTTCTTAGGGGCCTGTAATTGGCTTTTAGACAACTAAAAGAACATATTTGCTTAGCAATGATTTTTTAAAGCATGTTCTTTATATCTTTAGCATGTGCTTCTATCTAGGCAGAGCCTTGAAGCTTCAAATGTTAGCTACCTTTTTTGTAGTACCTTCAACTAAGTGAAAGGTGTGCTTCAGTTTCTCTTTCCAAATAGACATCCTACCTAATAGCAGTGTCCTCCCACATGAACTCTAAGCATTGTAACTTTAAACCCAGATATCCTACACTTCAATTTTGCCTTATTTGGACATCTTTTGGGAAGGCGAGGAATGGGAGGAAAGAACTTTTCTCTTGTTAAGTATATGTGGGTTGGGGGGGAGAATAGCTTCTAAAGTGAAGGTAGAAGCAGAGCCCGAAAAGAGAGAAAAAACTTAAAAAGTGCACGAGTATTTGAAAGAATAGATGGATAACATAACACATTAGAAAAGACCAATAGGCTGGGGAGCAAGTGGACACCACCAAACGGATAGTATAAGCTCAATGTGGATGGGGCATTTTTTTGCATGATCTTCATGGAACAGGAGTAGAAGTAATCATACAACATAAAATGGCCAGTCTATAATAGCCGTGTCTATGAGAGAAGATGGTGAAAGAAGCAGAGGAAATAGAAACAAAGACAACAGTCAAAGCAATTTGTTCCACATAAATTGCGGGTATTCCAGCACTATAGTAAAAGACATTGGTATTAAGAAAGATATCTCATGCATGATATATGCATCCTCCCTTCCTGCGCGTGTAGGCCACACAATTATGAAATCCACACACTATAAGAGGAAGAATACATATATAAGATACATAACTACATAAGATATATCTTATTAGTGCTTTAGGAATTGGAAGGCATCACATGTTGGAAAGCAAGGCTCTACAGGCTGCTAACTTTAGCCAGTGTTTGGTTGTGAGACAGTCCTTGTTTTGTGAAAGTACTCTATTGAAAGATGCAGCCGGTGTGATTCAATCAAACTTATCTACTTTTATCAGGTAAGGGGAAAAATGGTAGAGTAACTTAGTGGCTACCATGGAAATTGCACTTCGAGAGTTGAGAGTCGAGATTCTTTTCCATGAATACAATCAATAGCAAACTGCAGTAATGTTATAGATCGCAATATATTATTTCTCCATGCAATTTGCAGCGTGATTCCTGTTAGTAGAGAGGAACCATCAATAAATGGACAACATTCATCCTTCATAAGTGTCCATCAAACCTACACAGAATGGCCTAAAGTAATTCCTATTAAATTAGTGATATCAAGGGTCCAATGAAGTCAAAAAAGAGAAAAATGTTCAAGTTCTAAATCCTATTATAAATCAGAGTCCTGCTGCTCCTCCTCCTCAAGTTCCCTTACATTCTGAACTATATCTTGAACTCTTCTTGACATGTGGTCAGTGTGCTCCTCAATATATTTCAACACCATATGTAACTGTTCTTGGTAAGCAGCACAGCGACGTTTACATCGTTGTCTCTCATTGCTAAGTTCAAGGGTCAGCTCTCGAATTCTTTGATCCTTCTCATCCTGCATGTAACAACTGCAAGGTAAAAACATATGGATAGATTAAGGAGAACTAGATTAGAATAGTAAGCATTTGACCTTTCTAATGTATTTCCCATAACCAAGCAATATTAGCCACCCTTCCTTTAACACCATTTTTTAAATATATAAATAAAACTAAAAAAGAATTTTATTCAATGAGGAAAGCTCACATTATACTATTATAGACTCCTAAAGAATAACAAATGACTCAGCAAAAAAAAAAATGAAGATCAAGGAGATCTGTGAAATAAACTTAAGTAGTAGTACTCCTAATCTTAATACAACTTTGAATCAAAAAAGTGCAAGAAATAGACAATCTTAACAACAAATAGCTCCATGCCTTTGAAAGTAAAATTATCCAACTTTCTCGCATAAGAAAATGAGGCATTGCATCCCAAATTACACTATTCTTATGCCAACTATACAATCCCCTCCAGCATAAGTAAACATCTATGACATCCCTTGACATCATCCAATAAGTCCCAATAGTCAAAAACACAAATGATCACAAGTCATGGGCAAATGGGCAATATATTAATAAACAATCCACTGATTCAAAACTACCTTTACACATGCAATACCAATTAACCAGAACAATATTCTGCTTAATTAGATTATCCACTGTCAAATTTTACCCAAGGCTTATGTCCCATACAAAGAAATCCACCTTCTTAGGCACATTACCTCCCCAAACACAAAGGAATTGAGTACTAATGGTCCCTCTTAAACGCTCATAATAAGAGCACACCTCAACTGAATATAAATCACAAATTGGGAACAATAGGTGAATCCCCACTATCCACAATCAAATGTAAATCTGGATATAAATTTTTATGGGAACTGTAAGGTCCATATGCTTTGGTGTTGTCAAACCGTGCCAAATTATGTCTTTTAGTGGAAACAATCATCAAACCACACATCATGCCAAAATCTGATCCTTGTACCATCCCCCAGTATGAAAAACAAAAACAGAGAACAACACCCAGTTAGCTCTAATACCCTTCCATAAACTACACCCATGAGGCTTCTAACAACTCTGACATCCATTCACCCCACTCCTACCCACATTGTGCTCCTTGCGAGACCTCCACAACCACTTATCCAATAAGGCATGATTAAGGTGCTCAATTTCCTCGCTTCCAATCCACCAAAATTTATTGGAGAACACACGAGGTTCCAATTGACCAACTGGAACTTAAATTCCCCTTCTCTCCCACCCCACAAGAAATTCCATTGGATCTTTTCTATCCTATTAGTCACATTAGTAGGAATAGTAAACAAGAACAGGAAATTTGTCAGAATTCTAGACAACATACTCTTAAGAAGAGTAAATCTCCTACCCTTTGATAAATACATTTTCTTCCATCCAGCCAATTCTGATATTTTGGGAAGGTATCCATCAATTTTATAGCAATAAACAGTTTTTTTATGACCATGGAATTAAAACCTTCAAACTTGCAATCTGATATATTTCATCTGAGCTTGCTTGTTGCCTCGACTTCCTTTTCAGAAACGGTTTTAATCCACGCATTGCACTATTTAATAACCTCCTTATTTTTGTATCTCTTTTTATCAATTGTCCCAAAGTCATGTACTAGAAAAATCTAATCAAAGGTTGGAAAAGGTAAAATGTTGCAAGTGCTACTTGTTTCCTTAGTGAGTTGAGAGCTACAAATTGATTTAATCTTGTTCCCACTACCAAATCTTTTGTTACTTCACCCTCTTGTAAATGGTTCAACAGATGGAAGGGTATACAATGGCCAAGAAGACATATTGTCCAAAAATCTTTATATTTAAAAAAAACATATCCAAAATTAAAAGTCTGCTCACCGAATCAAATGATGCCTGGTCCAAATTGTCCCAAATATCAGAAACCACCTTGATTTATCATGGAATCTATTGCTAAAATCTAACTTGGTAGAAAACAAATAGTTATAACCCATTCTTGAAAGAAGTGAGAACCTTTCACTAAAGAAATTAAAAAAAAAAAAAAAAAAAAAAGTTCTCTCAATTACAGATCAAATGGCTTGGTTGAAAATATGCCTAATGTTCTTAAGGTGAAGAAGATAAAAATCTTATTAATGTTAGCTACAGACACTGTAGAATAATGTCAAATATATTTAAATTTTAAGCGGCAGGGCAATTAAAATAATTAGACTGCATATTATATTACAAACATGTGCATTTTGGACCTTTCGTATTAGAAATATGCCATAACTGGAGTCAAGAGAACTTAGATCTAGTGTAGAAGGGTTTACGACAAAAGTCCAACAAAAAAACAAGATTTAGCATAGAAAAGATAATAGGATTGACGTTGGAACAATCAAATATCAACTTCAAAGGCTCCTACAATGAACCAAAATAATGCTATTTATAATACTCTTTAATAATCCTAGAATCCTAATCCTCCATCTCACATGGAACAATGAAATCCTAACATCCAATTTGTTAAAATTCACGTGCCTCACATGACCTTTTAAAATACTAGTCACATCTTTAAAATACTAAAGACATAATCATAACAAAACATAACATAGATAGAAAAAAGACAAGGGGATTCACAATTCCAAAAAAATATATAATATATGTAATCAAGATGCTATGAAAAATAAGACATAGAAAGCATAAGTTGTTCACGATTTTCGTCAGTATGGTTTTTTTTTTTTTTACCTTCCATTGTATGTGTTAGAATATTTTCTTGTAAGTTTTGTGTGAGATTTCCTGTTAATCGCATTATTTATAATAAGAGGTGATGGGTAAGTTCAATGGGTTCATATGTGTGTGTGTGTGTGTGTGTGCGCGCGCAAAAAATATGAAATTGTATTATGCTGTACATGACTACATGCTATGGTTCATGGTGCATTTTTAGCAAGTGGGATCAATAGAAATAATATAACAAAGCATATAAGTTGACATATATCACATCATCCAACACTTCAAAAGCCCGTAAGGGCTAACAAAACCGAAGCCCAGCATAAAGTATGTTGAACAGCTCCACAGAGCTGTGGCTTTAACTTGAAAACCAAGACCAGTGCATGAGGTCTTGAGACAAGTTTGCAACTGAATTGTCCTGTTCTTAACAGGCTAAAGCAATCTGGCTTGAGCCAAGCAGGTTGCCACCAGTAACAAAAAAATTGTCATAACCAATTAACTCCGTACAACTGAAAAATTCAAATTGACATCACAATAAGCAACAATACCTATCATATCATAGAGAATTTCAAAAAAAGCATACCTCACTTATCATACTTTTCCCAGATCCTCTCCATGGAACTTTACTCGGAGATAATAATGTATGATTGTGTTCTTGTATAAATTTGGTAACAACCCACTTTTCTCCATCCCTTAAAGCTAGCCTCAGCATTGCAGGACAACCTTCTCTGGTGAGAGGAGGTGAAGGAAGAACTCTATCTTTCCTGTACACATACTTCTTTTCACGAAAACCTTCTTTTGAACAAACAAAATCTTGACCAATAACCATGTTATTCATTCGTGAGCGCCGATTATGATGAATTCGTACCGTAAACCCAATACGCCTACCATAAGCAATATAAAATAAGCCCAGCATAAAGTATGTTGAACAGCTCCACAGAGCTGTGGCTTTAACTTGAAAACCAAGACCAGTGCATGAGGTCTTGAGACAAGTTTGCAACTGAATTGTCCTGTTCTTAACAGGCTAAAGCAATCTGGCTTGAGCCAAGCAGGTTGCCACCAGTAACAAAAAAATTGTCATAACCAATTAACTCCGTACAACTGAAAAATTCAAATTGACATCACAATAAGCAACAATACCTATCATATCATAGAGAATTTCAAAAAAAGCATACCTCACTTATCATACTTTTCCCAGATCCTCTCCATGGAACTTTACTCGGAGATAATAATGTATGATTGTGTTCTTGTATAAATTTGGTAACAACCCACTTTTCTCCATCCCTTAAAGCTAGCCTCAGCATTGCAGGACAACCTTCTCTGGTGAGAGGAGGTGAAGGAAGAACTCTATCTTTCCTGTACACATACTTCTTTTCACGAAAACCTTCTTTTGAACAAACAAAATCTTGACCAATAACCATGTTATTCATTCGTGAGCGCCGATTATGATGAATTCGTACCGTAAACCCAATACGCCTACCATAAGCAATATAAAATTCTCGAGCATCATCTCTTGACTTGAACTCCATGCCTATGTATGGTTCTAACACATTGCCTATTAACGGAAAACTTTCATTTGGTTGTTCTACTATCTTATCAATTTCACCTATACAAGCATCAACATCCTTTGAAAGATCATAATCAGCAAATTCATGCTCAACAAAGCTTTCAATTTGCAAACATTTTTCACTCTCATCTGAATCAAAAGCTTGATTAGATGGGCTTTCCATTATCCTCCCAGAACAGATTTAGACAGGCTTCCAGTCCATCATGAAGCTGCAGGCAGAAGGTCATATTAAATCAACACTATTTCTAATATCTTTTTTTGCTGAGAAACTCTATTTCTAATATCTTCACAAAGATTGGACAACTTAGCGTAAAATTAAAAACCAAAGATGCCACAAGAACATAGTTAATGAGAACAGAAAAACAAAACACGAGGCATTCTGCATTTGGCAAACCATGGTGAAACAGAATAAAGGCATCATTCTCAAGGCAGATAAGAAAATGATTATTAGAGGAAATCACAATTAGTACACAAACATCAACTGCTACATTCCCCCCCCCCCCCCCCCTTCTTTCCTGCTGACTTTTTGGTCTTAAGAATGCTGGTTTCAAGAATGAGTGATTACCCTTCTCCAACCCTTACTATGAGATTCGGCATTTTTAAACCACGAAATGCTCAGTTTCCATTGGAAACATTCCTCTAATGAATTCCTTGGTAGCTTCTAAGGTAAATGGAATATACAAAATTGCGATCAATCAAATATTGCAAAGCCCTGTATCTATTACCAGAATTTCGGATTATACAGGTTCCATAACATCAGATTGGGGGGTATTCAAAATAAAGGGGAGCACCTTGCTATCATGAGAATGCCAGATGTTACCATAGTGGGTGGGTGGGGGGCGGGTATTGGACTAAAATGAATAGTTAGGGTTCCATCTAAAGAACCCTCAATGATTCATTTTTACTCTGAATTCTAGGGCAATCAAATTGTAGCAATTGCAAAGTTTTGTGGAACTAAATTGTCATATAGCCAAACACAACTTCAGCCCATAGGTGAACAATACAGTAGCACAGAGAACATCTATTTATTAAATGCAAAATATCAGGCTCCTAGTTTACTCTTATAAAGTAAAAAAAGATTTAGAAAGCTTACATTCCTGGCAACAATAATTCTTGTGCATGCACCTTTCTTGACTAAACACTAACAGTTATTAATGGTTAAAAATTACAACTTTAATTGAAACTAAAAATTGAAAACAAAACCCTTCTCTTTAAATACTCCTATCCAAATTAATCACAAGGATATTAGGTAACTGAGTCAGGTTTGGTATTTTTTACGAGATTTGAAGTGTCTTGGTTTATTTTCTTCAAGTCCAAGTTTGTGTTCATTTAGATTTTATTGAGTCATTAGTTTACAAGTCCAATTAGGATTTCCAATGCAACTGGTACAAGAAAAAGTCCTTATATATATGTGCTCAATGTACTCAAATTCAGAGACCATGGAATGATGAGTGTTTTCTCTTGTTATTATTTGGCACACCATTACTGTTTATACAGCCCTTAAACAACAAAAAACTTTCTATCTTTCATTCTTTACAAACCCAAATCAAGCCCTTCTCCTTACATGCCTAAAAACTTACATACTTTCTCAATCAAATGGCCATCAAATAACCCCTTGAGAGAACCCTAAAACTATAATCCTAATCTTTTTTTATTTTTATTTTTTTATTCCTCAATTCCCAGCTCCGTCAGCCACCAAAAATTGAATCTTTTCAAACCCTAAAGCCTTTCCCTTGCCATAACTAACCATGAGATCATAACTTTTCCAAACCAAAAGCCCATCACAAGCAAATGTAGATAGACTCTCTAAATATGTCCCGTGTCACGTTCATTTAAGTCTCACTTTCACTTCTAGAAACCACGCGTGCCTTCATTCAAACTTTTAGTAGTTACAGAAGTAAGGGTGTAAGTGTAACCCTGAATGCATGTTTTGTGCACGCAAGGTGGATGACGGCGTATACATGAGTGCTTGATTTCCCAAACACACATGCATCTGCATGCATGCTTCTGCGAATACAAATATTCATATTGTATTAATTAATGTTAATATTATGAATATTAATACAATTTCTACCATAAGTAGTCAAAAATATTCAGAAAGTGAACAGTTAGTTTATGTGAAAAGATCCTTTCTTCAAATAAAAAACCGAGCAAGAAAAATGGTATTAATTGCATAAAAAATTCATTATTTAAATGTCAAAATAAGAAACCTCTTTATATTTTTCTTATTAATACAACAATGACTTTTTTTATAGGTAGAAATCATCCCAAGTTTCTGCAAGATTCCATGGTTCGGTCACGTCAGACTTGAGTTCTTTCAAAAGAGAACCACAAACAATGACAAGGTTTTAAGTAAAACAAGCAATCCAGATTTAAGAGCATGAGTATAACCTAATTAAGCCAAGGAGCTCTAGCTCAAATGACATTTCCTCCTCCCTAATAATGGATGGAAGGTAAGATCACCCATGAGGTGCAAGTGTGACTTTCCAATGAAAAAATTAAATCAAGAAAAAAATATTATATAGAAGCAAGCCAACTTGAATTACACCTACAACCCAACATAATGCAACAATTCTTCACTTACAAAGAGAACAGACAAATCATGCAAGTCATTAGTTGAGTAGCAACAAGAAACGAAAAACAAAAAAACAACAAAAAAATGAAGTTCCTAATCCATTATTAGTTGTTAGTAAGATGGTAAAAATACTCCTAAAACTGAAACAATTACCGAAGAACTGCAGGGTGGGAAACATTTATATATCAAAATTGTTAATTTGAGGGATTGAACAACAGCTTTTACAATTACAATACAGATGGGTGTAGCAAAATCAAATTTTGCAAAACAAACTATCAGCCTATACATTTTGCAAAGCCAAAAAATCTCAAGCTTATACAGTAATTAGCAAAACCCAACAACCATACATATTGAAACTTTCAAGATAAGAACTTGGGTCCAAACCTGACATGGGTTTTCTCAGAGCATGGTGTTTGAGTCAATGTAGCTGAGAAAATCAAGGTAAAATCACTAGAAATCAGAACCCTCCTCTCACCCAAACTCTTAACAAAGCAATTTTGGATTGCTCTGGTTATAGTTTTTATCTTACTTTAATTCAAAATGGTTTCAGCCCCAAGACTCAAAGTTTCAAATTTTCAATCTTTTTTATTTTCCCACGTTTTCATGGAAACCAAACGGAGCGCGTTTAGACTTTTTAGATAGAAAGAAGAGAACAAAAGTTGTGTTTTTGATGAGACACTAAAAAAATAGTAATTTAACACCTGATAAAAAATTAAAAATGTACTACTTATATTTAAGAAAGCAGTGAAATTTTGATTTTTTTTTTTAATAGCAGTTAATACTTGGTGTAAAACAGTAAAAATTGGAGATTAAAGTTAAAATAAAATAAAACCTTGCTGATTCTCCAAAAAAAAAAAAAAAAAACCTTAAAATTTTAAAATGTTAGATTTTTTTGTGTAAAACAGTAAAAATTGGAGATTAAAGTTAAAATAAAATAAAACCTTGCTGATTCTCCAAAAAAAAAAAAAAAAAACCTTAAAATTTTAAAATGTTAGATCTTTTGTTTAGAACTTTAATATAAAAAGAATAATGTGATTAAAATAACATTGTTATTTATTTCTATTACGTTTTACTCAAATGTTAAATTCTATTTCCCTCCATTATTAGAAACTTTAGGAGAGAAATGAATTGATTTTAATAAGCAAGCCTAATTTTGGTTCAACCTTCTATTACTACCAATTCTAAGTTTGTAAGAGCATTTTCATTCATTGTTTTAAATTAGAGTATTTCGGTGGTTTTTGGATTGGGATAGTTTGGTTTACCAGGTTTGGGTTTGGATGACAAGATTGAGATGAGGTTAGGTGGGTGTCTCAAATCTGTAGTGGCTAGGTGGGTGTCCTAAATTTGAGTTGATACTTTGTTAGTGTAAAAAAAAAAATATAGAAAATTATTATTTTAGATTTCTATATTATGTTGTATTGCACAATGAAAAGTGGAATGTTAATTTTGCCTATAAAAAAAAAAGGTTGAATGTTAATGTGTATTCTTAAATTGGTTCTAAAGTAAATAAAGTGACTTTTTGAGATTAAAAATATAATTTTTTTACTAAAGCTAATGAGAAAGCTTTAAGGTTGGTATTAACTTTGTAAAACTTCAGATATTATTGAAAGCTTTTTGAACAAACATTATTTGTAAGGCCAAAGTGTATCATTTAAAGCAGAAATAATTCGTTTTATTTCACCCCCAAAGAATAAAAGGAATCGGGTTCATCTATGTCCTTGAGGCTTGTTTGGTTGTGTACGTAGCTTGTTTGGTGGTTTTTTGTTTTTAATTAAAAATATATTTCTTTTATAATTAAGTTTTTTTTGGAGAAAATATAATTTCTAGCCACATAAGTCTAAAGTCGCAACAAAAATATTTCATAACAAATTTCACAAGTGTCAAGGTGACAACTTGTTTTTTTGAGAAACAACTTGTTAATAGTAGATAATAGCGAGAGCGAGCGTATATGAAATCAAAAATAATCTACCAATTCAATAATTGTGAAATTTTTTGTGCAAAATATTGTGTCAGTAATATTAATCAATTTGTCAAAATAAACTCTACTTTAGGAAGTGCAGTCCCCATCCAATTGTGCTATCCTTGGAGGTTTGAAAAATTTTCACCTTTCAAAGAACCCAAGTAAAATAAAAACTCAGAACCATTGAAAAACAATGGTTTTATTTTTCTAAACTGAGAATCAAAGTTAGAGATAATATATATATATATATATATACACACATATATCATTTTCATATTCTATGAAAATATAATTGTTTTCAATAACAGTTTTCTGTAAATAACTTCAACATATCATATGGTATTGAGGCATGTACTATCTTCTCCTAATTTTGAATTTAAAGTAGAATCTGTTTCAAAAGCAAGAATCAATTCTGGCTCTTTAGGATCTATACTCTCTGGAAATTTTATTACTACAGTTACCCATGTAGCCAGAGAAGAACAAACAAGAACGAGAGATATCCTGAAATTATGTTGAGAGAGAGAACAATCATTGAACTTCCTAACAAAACAATTTAAAGCCGGTACAATGTTGAATACAATCTGGACTTAATAGAAACTGATTCTAGTAAGCCCTAGAGATCACCAGAAGGATTCATGAAACTCAATATGGATTATACACAACCTCAAATCTAGCAAATATATACTTAGATGCCAAGGCTATCTATGGCGGGAATGTTTTTGCACTTCCGATTCAACTTTCCTCACATTGTCAACTATAACTTGAATTTTAGAGGACAGTTCCTCTGTTTCATCTTCAACATTATTCATAAAACTGAGTAGTTTTTCTCGATAAGCAGCACACAGCTGCTCCTGACGCTCCAACTCCATTGTAAGCTCTTCAATTTTCTTATCCTTATCACCCTGACAGAATGGATAAATATTCATTTCTTAGCTGAATCAGAAATGAATCAAAAACTATACAGGAAAGAAACCAAAAAGATAAGACTGATCCACAACATAGTTTTTTTTTTTTGGATAGGTAGATGATGGGTGGGGGAAGAGGGGAAGGTGGAGTTTGAACAACAGACATGGGACATTGCTAAGGATGTCATTATTGTTGGGCTATCACTTGAATCTCTAGTATAAAAATGAATCTTAAACAAATTATATGTTTATCATCTGGAGTCCATGAACGCCCATTGAGTCTTGACACATAATCTCACTCTCCAGTTCATTATTATAGGATGAGGAAGTGCCACGAGCTACCTCAACTGGTCTACTTATAAAAACAAAAGTTGACATCAATTTATCAAGTTCAGAAACAACTCAGTAACAGTCACACAAATGAATGATATGGAATTAAGACTTTGAATTAACTCACAAAATGTGGAAAAGCTCAAGCGAGAAACTCAACAATTAAAAGAATTAAAGTAAGAAATAATGAACAGGTGTGAAGTTAATCAACCTTAACAATTACTTAAGTCAGTTAAACTTACTGATGTGCTAAATCCATTGGCAGTAACAACCAGAGGATGGTTATGCTCTTTTTCAAATCTTGAAACAACCCATTTCCCAGACTTTTCCATCTTCACCAAAATAGTAGCCTTGCATCCTTCACGTGCACTAGGTCGTGGTTTTTTCTCTGGTCCAATTGTCCCCCTATGATTAGGAGAGAAACCTTGTTTATTACATCCAAGTCGACGGGCAAGTGTTCTCCCATCAATCCCAGAACGGCGGCGTTGCATTATTCTCACAATAAATCCTACCCGTCTCGCATACTCAACATAAAATTTCCTTGCAGCATCTTCAGAATCAAATTCCATACCCACATAAGGTTCAAGAACTGCACCTTCTTCGAATGAACCTGTGTTAACTTCAAGAGAGCTGTTTATTACCTCAACTTCTTTCTCCAAATCCACTGCCACAAAAATCCATGTAGATATCGTCATTTATGTTGGTGAGATATGTCAACTGAAGATAATACAACTCATTTCATATTTTTGAGTAATGGCATTATCCAGCCAGAATTTGGAAAATAATAATGATAATAAAAGAGTAGAGCCATTTCCTTTATTGTCCAATCAAATTCTGTTTGAATCTTTTGCTTTCAAAAGTTTTAAATTAAAGCTTATCAATCAAGAGTTTTACTTTTACATTCAAACTTACTAAGAAAATTATTAGAATGGGATTGCAGTCAAACAGACATTCATGATGCAAAGCTTTCTCAACCACGTGGTATGTGTATCTCAGGTCATCTTTCAAGCTTTACCACAGTTGCAAAGAATTAGTGCACAATAATAAAGGAACTTGGGAAGTGTTTCAAGCTTGATAACATAGTTTTTAGTACATAAATATACCAACTCATCAAACCACCTTTGACCTCCTTTGAGATTGGACCTCATTTTGAAGGTACAAATCAAATATATATCTAGAAGCAAAGTAATGATCAAACCACCTGTTAAGCTAGTAATCTCTACTTAACTACACATTTAAAAATGGTAATCACCTATCTGTGAATCCAACTTGTGTAAGAGTGAACAAGGTGATCAAATGAAAGGAAAGTGAATTGTCAAACAGTGAGAGACTATCAAGTTAAGGGTATTGAGATGGTCGATTCCAGTAAAGAAGTTCAAGAAGGCCAAAGGTGACAAGCCAGAGTCATGAAGGGCCAAGGAACTTGGAAGTCTTTCCTAGAGGAAGAGAAGTTGAATTTCTACCCCTTCTGGACACAGGTGCAACTTAAAGAATCTCTAGTCTAAGGGAATCAAAGCGCTTGGGTTTGCAAATCTCAATTGATGAGATTTAGATTCAGACCATAGACTCTAAACTCTAAAGCTAAGCCATTCCAAAGTATCATTAAGGAAGTCCACTTGAGTTGCACTTTGGAGAATAAGGATGTCCACTTAACTTTGAAGATGGAAGGGAGAGTGGAGATTCAGTCACTGAGATAGACAACCATCACTTGGTAATGGGACTAAAGTCACTAAACTTCATGAGGCAGATGATGCTGTTCCAATGCTATATTTGATCACCCTAATACATTATCCAAGGAGTGTCAATCTAAGTTTTGTGGGTCTTGCAGCAACCTGGGGAATTCAAACTTGGACTTGGGGCCCTTCCGCTCATGAGGACATAAGTAAGTAGGAGAAACTTGTTAATATCACCTACCTACCTATTCCAGGCTCTAGAGTTCAAGATGGTAGAACAAAAATCACTACGTTGAAAGAAGTGATGAAGGTCATGACAAGAGAGTCACCTAATACAATGTGAAGGATGTCACAAACAAGCTTGTCCAGGGCATGTGACTTTGCCTATGGCCATTTGTCTTGCAATATTCCTTGGCTTATGTAACATTTTTATAAATAGTTCTAGGATTAAGGCTGTTTTTGAATTTATTGGATTACTGTCACCCAAGCATATTGATATATCATCTTATCAGTTAGGATTCTAGTTAGAATGCTATTTTGTGGGATGGTGACTAATTAGCACAATGTTGAACTAGCTAAGTAGTGCCAGCTAGGTTTGAAGTTCTCTTCCCACCTCATTGTATTATAACTGTTACGACAACAAAAAAGCTTGAGTCCCAAAACTTTGGGTTTAGCTGTATTATAAATTGTTCATACTATTAATACAAAAGTAGCCATATTTCTACCAAGTGTGTGTTTTGCACCAATATAGCTTTGAGTAAGTCACATGGGTGCATTGTTACCAATAAAATACCCATTAGTTTGCTTGCAACCCTTGTTGGGATAAATTGGCTGCACAGGTTGGCTAGCTGCCCACTAAACCCATGATAGTATGCATATAAGAATTTTATCTACTTATTTATAATAATAATAATAATAATAATAATAAAAAGTAAGAATGCTATCTTCTTAGTTTAAAAACTTCCATTTTATTGAATTTTCACCACTCCTCTTAAACTTCAGTCAGAACAGTGTCATTTGACTTATTTCAACTTACTGTGTGCCCCAGGAAATTTTCATTTTAAAATGTTTATGAAATTGAAGCAATAGAATAGATTCAAGTCTCCTTAGGGTACATTCACTTTCTAGACCTATGGTTGGCCTACTTAGGCAAAGGCACCCAAAGCAAAATCTACTTGACGTTAAAACAAGTGTATTGGATTATCCAATTTGGTCAGATTATGCATACTATGGCCTTTGATTAGAAAAAGGCTTTGTCTACAACCTTTACCAAGGAAAGTTACAACATATTGCCAATGAGCTATAGCTCCAGGGTGGAGGGCAAGGCTGTTGGCTCAGAGTCCACTAGGTGCATGTGTAAACTTACCAAAAAAAATTACCACCCTACTTGGACCCACCTGCATTCACAATTCAAGGACCATGAATGCCTTGGTGATAACTTAGGCATTTATAAATTCTCCACCCCCCCCCTCCCCCCCCCCATTTTAGTAATTTCATGAGTAATCCAAGTCATTGTGTATTAGAATGTAAATTTTTTTCTAAAGGAAACTCTTGTGGTATAAACACAGTTCGACTCTAGATTCAATTGACAAGACATAAACTAAAGTAATAGGCTAAGCATATAGGTACCACAGCTCAAGTTATCTACGGGTAATTGAGTCTTTCTGGTTTATCATTACAATGTATTTCTAAGATAAATTGGGGGTCATGATTAATTGTTTTTAGAGATTAGTTTAAATTCCTTTTGTTACATTGCTAAGGAGATTTTTTTTATCCTTAACTCAGGGTGGAAAGGGATTTTGTTCGTCACAAGAGTGGCATGATTTGGAGGGCAGTTCTCATTTGAATTATGCTGATGATTTGGCAGGAAAGAAATCATCGTACTTTTAATTACGTATAACTAAATGGAGACTCTCTCAAATCCATCTTCCTAAGCTCTATATTTGACAAGTTCCAAGCTTCAGGCAATGTTCCTTGTGACTCTTTATTTAGATTCTATTGCTCAACTAAAATTCTAAAGTATAATTTCTTCAAAGAATGTCCTGTCACATCTTTTATACTTAATCCCCCATTCTCCACTGAGCACCGGCTCAAACTGCACTTCTTCCTCCTACGAGAATAGGTAGAAAGTGAAGTTGTGCGTTCAAAACCTACATACCATACCTTAGGTTCTCCAATTAAATTCAACCATATGGTTGCCAATAAGTCTAGAGCCACAAAAATTTTCACAATTGTCAAGGTGGCAAGTTATTATTGGTCGGTAAAAAAGTAATGTATGCGGTGAGTTCAAACGAGAACCAATAAAAACTTGCCAACCCAACTGTTGTGTCTTTAACATTACCCGCTTGTTGCATTGGCCAACAAATCACATGGTTTAATTTATTTGTACTTTAAAAATTTAACATTACTTTTACTACCTTGGTCAATACAAACCATATGGTTGAATAGCATCTAAGCAACCGAACCTAAGTTTTTCCCTAAAAAATTACTGTACTTATTAAAAAAAATCAAAATTTTTTATTGGGTATGAAAATACTAATAATAATTCAAGGTGTAAAGAAAAATAATTAGCAAAAAAGAGTTCACTGAAGTGATCATAACAAGCTTTCCCTACCTCATCAGAATTAAAAACCCACAAAAATTAATACAAATAGAATAAGACAAAATGGGCCCATTCATATACTTTGTATTGTTTTTTCAACCAAAAAAAAAAAAAAAAAAAACATAAACAATAATCAATAGTACAGTTTTCAACATGTTGATTTTTCGGAAAGTCTCAACAAAGTTTCAACAAATTAAAAAGAAATGCATATATCAAATTCCCACACATTTCTCATCAACCAAACAGAGCAGAAAGAATTAGCTCATAATTACAGAGATATAAAAAAAGAACTAAAAAGAAAAAGACTTACTGTATGTGTGTGCGATAGTACGGAGTGGGAGAAGTGAGGTTTGGCTTTCATGGACTAAGGAGAATTGAGAATTGAGAATTGGGTTTCAAAAACTGAAGCAATAGATTATAGAAAAGAGAGTGTGTTTGGGTTTTGAGAAAAAACGTGGAAAGGAGTTTTGGGTGTCATGTGACAGAGAGAGAGAGACCCTTTGGCAAGGGAGGACCTGGGTGCTCGGCTCAAGTCATGTGGGCTTTGTAATTGGATTCTTGATTTGCTTCTTTAAAAAAAAAATAATAATAAATTTTTTTTTTTTTTTTGATCCCTCTAAATTTTAGTTTGCTGTTATTTTAATCCATTGAGTAAAAATAAATAAATAAAAATAGCCTCAAAAAATGGATTTAATACCACAAAAAAAAAAAAAAAGGAACAAACGTGTGTGTTATTTGAATATGTGAAAAACATTTCAATTCATATCAGAAAATCAGCATACTAAAATGGTGGTTCGATTAAGGTCAACTTTTTTTTTTTAAAAAGACAATAAACTCATTATTTCCATCTTGATTCATGACTCATCCTCTCTTTTTAGACTTCATTCTTACATAGTATATGCTCTGATTTTATTTATTTTTTAATTAGAACAGTCACCTGAGATCTTCAATTGTGTTTCATCGTTGACAACCTTGATTTAAATTCTTTATATATATATATATATATAAACCATATCAATCACTTATCTTCTCTTTTAAGAGATTTAGTCTTGCCTAGTAATTGAAGGAGATAGTGTATGCTTTGATTTTCTTCCTCTAAACAATCACCTAAGATCTCCTGTTGCATTTCTTCATTGGCAATCTTGACTGTAATTTTTCCATACAAAAACCTTATTCATGACTCAACTTCTCTTCTTTTTAGATATATAGTCTTACTTGGTAATTGAAGGAGATAGTACATGCTCTAATTTTCTTTCATAAAACTGTCACCTATTAGCTCTCGTTGCATTTAGTAGTTGGCAACTTTGACAATAATTTTTCATACAAAATCCTTACCATGGCTAATCTTCTCTCTTTAGACCTTCAATTTGGTTAGTGATTGAAGGATATATGTTTGTTTGGAACAGTTTATTTAGCTGAAACTGAAAATTTTTTACTGAAAATATTGTAAATAAAACTAAAAAATAGCTGAAATAATACAGTGAGACCTATAAATATTACCAAAAAGTGCAATGAGACCTATGAATAGTACTAAAATAAGCTGAATAATAAAAAAGTTGGCTTTTTAAGCCAATGTCAAACGCACACATAGTGATTACATTTAGTAGTTGGCAACCTTAACAATAATGTTTTCATAAATTATTAAAAAAAAAAAAAACCTTAATTAATAAGGCTGAATTGGTTATTACAAATTTGGGATTTAGGTTAAAAACATTTTGGTAGTTTTATTTATGGTATCAAATTATATGCTATGTGCTATCTTTCTTTAATCAGCAATTGATGAATTTGGCAAGTACTTCCTATATATTTCTTCACATAATTTCATAATTTTGTGTTTGTATTTTTTACCCTCGGTTGTTGGCTTATTGTTATTACTAGATTATTTAGTTATTGTATTTGCATGTTTGACGTTGATATACACCTGCTTGTTTGAATTTGTTTATCCCAGCTTTGATCTCACTGGAAGTTTTTTTTTTTGAGAATCATGATCTCACTGGAAGTTAATTATATGAATTTGAAAGTAATATTTAATCCATCACAGAAAAACCATAGTTATAGAATCTAAAATTTTATTTCTTTATTGTTAACCCATTTTCATTGTATACTAAACTTTATATAAAATTTCTATACTATTTATTAAAATACTAACACAATTGCTCACAACTTGAGATGCAATCCCTAAATATTAATATTTAGATCTCTGGATCTAATATTAACGTTAGTGGATTAAGTAGTTTTCATAAGTTTATTTATAGATTTCCATATTAATTAATTATTTTTTGTTGCCTATCATGATATGCTTTATTCTTAGTGCTTTATATATTTAAATATTTTTTGTAGATTATATAAATTTATTTCATGCTTTACATATGACAATTGCACTTGAGGTTAATATTTGGTTTATGACATCCCTCTTTCTTTCTTTTTTTTTTTTTCTTTTTTTTTTCTTTTGTGAAATTATTAAACTAGTAAATCTTAAACCCTAAAACATAAGAATTTAGGTACTATTTAACTTTTATTTTTAAGTGTTTTCATTTTTTATTCTCGTATTTATATTGAAAGGAAGACAAAAATAATATACTTAAGTTCCTTTTGAAAAAAAAAAATCCTCATTTGAAGAAAATGTTGGTCATACCAAAGTGACCTAACCCAACAAAGAGTGAGTAAGAGTCACTGATTTTGCAACCCAGTTTTGTTTGATATGATTCAAAATTATACTCAATTAGATCAAACTCGAACTTTTCCGACCTGACCTGCTTACCTAGTCTATTTAAAATCATTGACAATGTGATCCTTTTACCAATATTCGTCAACTATAAAATGTTGAATACCTTAAAATAATAGGATTTTACTTTCTTTTTTTTTTTTTTAATTTTTACTTTTACTAAAAATCATAGTTTTGGGGTACTTTAATAGCTCAAACTTAATGGATCTTGACAAAAAGAAACCACACAATTACTAATCAAAATGCACAAATTCCTTATGTGGAATCCCTCTAAAGTTCGGAGCCTAACACTTAACCCCTAGTGGTATTTCATGGGTAAAATATTAAACATTTGTGAAAACAAATAGTGAGTTGCTTATATACCAACATATTTACATATTGTTTTAACATAAAACAAATATTATAAGTGATTTTATTTTATATGCAAAACCCTAGATTAAGTGTTACCCTCAAAACTTACATAGTTATGTGGACTATAATATATTATAACTTTTTTTCTTTTTCTTTTTTTGGTGGCCTAGGGGAGAGAGAGAGAGAGAGAGAGAGATTTGTATGAACTAAACTTGTTTTGATTTTGAGTTTTATGTACAATTGTATGAACCAGATAATCATAATAGGTTTTGTTCAATATTAAAAAAAATAAGAATTTGATCTAGTATCATTTTCAGTTTTAGCACAAACACACTTCTAGTATTCTTACTAGAAGAATGAATTTGATCTCAAAGTCCGTTGTTTAAAAACAAGATTATTTTATTTTATTAATTAAAATGAGGGACACCTATAATTAAAACATTATATTAAATTTTTTTGAATTTTATATAATTAAAATAAAGGAAAAGTTAATAAATGTCTAAAGGATATTAATTTAAGAAATATTTTTAGAAACTTTTGCTTAGAATTAAAAAAAAAAAAACGCAATTCTTTTGATGATTTTTTATATTTCCAATGAAAATGGTGTTAAATTATTTTAAAAATAATTTATTAACAATTGTCTCATTGAAACAGTGATCTTTAGTTAAAAAAAAAAAAAAAAATGTAAACACTGCTTTTTAAGTGAGAGTGCTCAGTTGCTATTTAAGTGAATTTTTTACAAAGGCCCGAAGTGTACTGCCCCCATGGTCCATGCCAATAGCTAGGCCATATAGGGACCATGATCTGCATTCCTTCAAGTGAGTTGTTTGATCTGTAGGAACTGCGTTTGGCAATATGTCTTTCATCTAATCAAACTGGACCCACTTGTGCTGGGCCTTTTGATTTTGTTAGCATTGGACTGATGGGATTTACCCAGTCCTCTAGAAGTCTAGTTTTCCTCATGAAGGTTGCAAAGACAAGAGAGACAGTGGCTAATCCATATGGCAGTAACGTAGCGACCAAGGTGAGCTCACTAGAGTTTGTTGTTGGCTTGTTGCTTAGCTACCTTAAATGGAAAAATTGAAATTGCAAAAGGGTGGTTTAGGAATCTTTGTGTTCAATGCAAAATTCTTGCTTCAAGGCTACATTCCATCCTTGGCTCGAGCTGGTGTAGAAGAATTAAGACTTTAGCCAAGGAGTGATAACATAATTTAGATTCAAGGATTGTGATTAAGTATAGAACATGAAATTAAGATATTCGAGACTAAGTTGCTATAGTTATGGCAATCGTGTCTAAGTGCATAACATAATATAAGACTATAGGAGGCTAAGTTATTCTATGGTGTGCTACTTTTAGGCTAACCAAAAATACAAAAAAGATAATTTCTATTATAAGAAAAGCTAGAGTATTTGTATTGATCCATTCATAATAAAGTGACTAAATTTTATGCTGACCGTTAACCTACCGTAACTTTTATCTTTTGCAATAACATATGATTTGATATTAACGAACACTTGGTTCAAGAAGGGAGAATCTCACTCAATTACCTTAGGAGTGGGGCAAATGTTAGTCAAATAAATTTAATCTTTACTGGAAAAGTGGATAGAAGAGCGACAAGTTCAATGATTTGAAATAACCTCAAATAGGTCGAGTGTTAGGTTGCCCACTTGAAAATCTGACCAAACTGATCCATTCGATTGACGGCGGATCTCATCCTTCACTAAGGTAATCGTGTCAAGTGCTAGGTTGAGTCCAAAGCTAACTCGGCCTCACCCAAGAACACCCCTAGTTAAGAGTTGTGAACAAACTTAAACTCCTTTAGTACAATATCAAAACAAACTTACAACCTACTAATTAAGCTTACATATCCTATTAAAGAAAGAAAAAAAAAGTTCACGATTTCCATTTTCAACTAATTTTTTGACTGAAAGAATTCAACTAATTAAGGCTATTAAACTATAACATAATAACCAAACAAACATATTTCAAGAAAATAATAAGCTCTATTAAAAAATAAAAATAAACAAGCAAGCAAACCGAAACGGATGCTGACGTGGCAGGACATAAGAGTAGTAGACCACACACACTGAAGTCTGTACTGAACTCTGCGTTCCGAAGAATCTTCCTCTCTAGCTGTTGCTTTTGGGCTTTAGATCTCTGATTCAAGTAAGAATCACTCACTCTTCTTTTTTTCTTTTTCGCATGTCACTTCAATTTGATATATATATTTTGGAGGATTTGGCGAACTTAGTTGTTTCTGTTTTCTTGCCCCGAAAATTTTGGGTAATCAAATTCTAAGTCCGGAAAATAGTTTTCAATGTCAAACCCAGTTTTAATTTGATATCATATTATGTGGGTTACTACTGGTTTTGGGGTTAGCTTCATAGATATGCTATAAAATTGTAATACCCATTATCCAAAATCTGCTTAATTGAGTTTTTGTAGATACTTTTTTGTATAACATTTGTTTTTGAATAGAAGAGCTTGTTGTTGAATTTGTTTTGTTTTGTTTTGTTTTTACTCATTAGCAATCCTATTTTTAGCTTGTTATATTATGTGGGTCAATACTGGTTTTTGGGTTAGCTTCATAGATATAATGTAAATTTGTGCACCCATCATCCAAAATCTGGTTAATTGAGTTTTTGTAGACATTTATCTTGGGTATCTGTTTGTATATCATTGATTTTTGAATAGATCAACTTGTTGTTGAGTGGGGATGGCCTTGACATGAATTTATTTTGTTTTATTTTACTTTTTTTTGAGATTGGTTGTTATGAGGGGTGCAAAATGGTTTTCTGGCAGTGGATGAACACCATTCTTCGGGTGAGGATGGGGATTTGATAGAGAGTTCTAACGGGAAGGATTTGGTTTCAACTGAAGGGAGTTCAGATATGGAGCCGTATGTGGGTATGGATTTTGAATCTGAGGAGGCTGCCAAGGTGTTCTATGATGCATACGCCACTCGCATGGGATTCATCATGCGTGTTGATGCATTTCGGAGATCAATGCGTGACGGGAAAGTTGTTTGGCGTCGACTTGTGTGTAATAAAGAGGGTTTTCGTAAGTTGAGGCCCAAAAGAAGTGAAAATAGGAAACCTCGTGCGATCACAAGGGAAGGGTGCAAGGCAATGATAGTTGTGAAGAAAGAGAAAACTGGGAAATGGGTTGTTACAAGATTTGTAAAGGAGCATAATCATCCATTGGTAGTTACACCTGCTAATGGTAGACGAAGTGTGCTTCTATCGCAAACACCCGTGAGTGCTCAATTAACTTCTATACAAATAGTTGCCAATATGTTCTTTTCTTTTATAAAAATTGCATTATCTACTAGTATAATGTGGTTTTAAACTATTATATTCTTATACTGTTACAGTCGCATCATAGAAAATTTCAAGCAGTTATAACTTGGATATCTAACAGAACATGGGGGTAGCTTTATGTTAGTTGAGTACCAAATTTTTTAGTTCTTAATAAGGTTAAATTTTATTCTAGTTTATGTTTTTAGCCAAAGCGTTGTAGCTCAACTAGTTGGCACCTCTTGGTGTATCCATGATATCCATGGTTCAAATCTCCCCTCCTCCGTTGTAAGTATTGAATTATCCAAAAAAAAATGTTGTTAAAATTTCTCCTTGCTAAAAAAAATCCTGCTAGCTTACTAATATTTCCCTATTTCCAAAAGTAAAAAAATGTTATGATCTTCCTCCTAACAGTTTTTCTTATGCTTTTGTGATATTTCCTTCATAGAATGCGAAAATAATGTATGTCTTGTAGTCATGCAATAGAACCTGACGTTAGGTTTATATGATTTGAAGTTTTTACTTGTTGGCAAATTAGTTTTAGTTATAGGATGCAATTATGTTGGTAGATAATAAGGTCAATAAGATGAATTTGTTTGATTATGTGTGCTTAGAAAGGTCATACTTTCTGTGCTTTTGATCTCTTTGAGAAGTATCGAACCCATGTCATGTATCTTTGTTATTGGACGATGCTACTTGTGACATAGACAGATATGTTAATGGTAGTTGTTCTCTAAAATAATAAATTTTCAGTTTTTGTTAAGGTAAAAAGTTGTGGAGAGATGTTGCATTGTCAATATACTGCTTATGTTTGGAGTATAAATGAGAGAAAATTTGGTTCAAATCAACATAATGTCTAGTACCCGCACAATTCCCGTAGGTGGGAGAGACTTGGTCTTTTTGAGTATAGCTATAGGTAGTACTCTAGCGTCAATTAGCGTTGAGCAATCCTCCACCATCCAACCGCAAGGTCATTGGGTGGAGTTAAAGAGGGCGCAGACTTACCCCTAAGTAATGGGTTGGGTGTTATTTCTTTTTCTTCTTCTTCTTCTTCTTCTTCTTTTAAAAATGGGTTAGGTTAGGGTAATGGGTTGGGCATTTAATGTGTCAGGTTGATTGAGGGACTGATTTGGGCTGGGCTTGAGTGTTGTTTACCTTTCAAATGAGTTGATTTGAAGGCTTGTGGACATTGGGCCTTTGGGTATGAATCATGCTTGTCTTTTTTTTTTGGGTCACTCTTGGCTACGAGGTTGAAGTTAATGAGTGGGAAATGGAGGTTTCCAAGAGTCAACAGGGGAATGATGGGTTTGATGGCAATGGTGAGGCTCATGGCGGGGGCTTGGGCTATGGATTTTCTAGGTGGTGGCAGGATGGGTTCTTGGTGGACGTTGAGCTCTAGCGATGGGTTGGAGCAAGGTGGATTTTTGTGCAATTTGGGTCATAGTTTTAGGTGTTGGCTGACTGTGGGGTGAGATTTTGTGGTGTTTTGATCACTGTGGGTGGTTGGATTTGGGCAGATTGGGTAATTTCAGGTTTGTGGGTATGGATGCGAATTGGTTAATATTGTTGGTGTTGGTGATGCTGTCTTGGATATTGGTGTGGAAAAGCAAGATTATGAAGGATTGAGGTTTGCTCTGATACTAAATTTGATGCAGCACAGGTGGATACACAAATAGAAAATAAAGGGAAACAAGGGAAATGGGCACAAACTCGAGGCTTCAACTACCTAGGACTGCTTGGAATCACCACCAAGCTATAAAGGAAACTCAACTGAGTATTTTTTATCCATTGAATCATTCAAAATTCAACATCCCAAACATTTATTGGAACCTCTTTTAATAGGGTTTTCAAGCTTACACCAACAAGGAATGTTACAATCATGCCATGAATACAATTCCATAAAATCCTCAATCAAAATAAAATCAAAATCATTCAAATTTCAAATAAGCACAAATTTGGTTTAAATCAGCATAATATTTGGTGTCCGCACTATGAAACCTCTTGTTCATAAATCATCTTCATTTGAGGCCTTTTTTTTTCTTGTTTCTGTACATCTTGAAATCTTTAACATTGTTAAAATGAAAAATTTTCTGATTACCAAACTATTATTTTCTTTAATGAAGGCCTTTTTGAAGCAGTATTAATGCTGTTTATGTTTAGATTTCTATAAAAGATAATGATATCTTTGAATGAGTATTAATTAGTCATCTACTGAATAAGATGCTCAAAGTTCTAGATGCTTGAAGAAAAGAAGGCATATATTCCTTTAATATTGGTCAATGTTATTAAAAGTGCCTTGGTGCAAGCGTGTAGAGGGTGAAGCTCTAGGAGTGACGCACTTTTGTTACCTGAATGAAGCACGTAAGGTGCACTGGGAAAGTTCAAACTTTCAAAGTATATGAATCAATTACAATTAACCGTTGGATCATAAAATTAGTTATTGGATTATAAAAAACACTATTCTTAGGCTGTGCTAACTACAAACAAAAATATTTCTTATTATATATATCAAAACCTACAGGATAAGATTTAGAAGAAAATAAAAGGTTGTTGGTTAGCAGATAACTCTTTAAAGTGATTTACTGGCAAACCTCAAGGGATTTTTTGGTATTATTACCCAAAATATATTGCTATTTTATCTTTAAAATTAAATGTTATGAATATTTCTCTAGACTTTAGATTATATTTTTAAAAATGTGCACTTTAATTGAATCAGGCATGCACCTGCGCTTTGCATTTTCTGTCTAGGCTCTAAGAGTCATTTGCATTCAAATGCACTTGGAGCTTTTAACAACACTGAGAATGGCTGGAAGTCAATGATTTCAAATTTGTAGATTCTGAAAGCTTGGAAAAGCCATAGCTCACTCTTGAGATATTAATTTGTTTTGTGAAAATGGTTAGCGAAGTCCTGCAGACCTTGGCTTCTCTAATTCACTAGATGACACTTGAACAATGGATGATTTTTTATAGCAGTCAATCATTTAGCATTTCCACTATATGAATGGAAGAGCAGGAAAATCAGTGGCATTATCTTTTCCAAGTCCCCTTACACGTAAGAAAATGTTAGTGCTTTGAATCTTTTAATCCACTATCATTATAAAAATTGTTGTCCTTGACAATGATGTTGGATATTTTTCCTGATAATTTTTCCTAATAGATAATTGAAGAACAAAAATATTAATATTGTTTCTCTCTCTCTCTCTCTCTCTCTCTCTCTCTCTCTCTCTCTCTCCTCCAGGAAATGAATTCTGACCTTGAAATGGGTACCTTAATTGTTATGATTTCTTTGATTTGATAACTTGATTTTTCGAGCCATAAAAAATACATTATATTTTTGTTGGAGAAAAGCTTCTTTACATTTTACTATCAATATGTTTTTAGTGTTGTTGATATTTCATTCAGGATGAGAAGGATGTAAAAATTCGAGAATTGACTGCTGAGTTACAGCGAGAGCGAAAGCGATCTGCAGCTTTTCAAGAACAACTTGATATGGTTCTAAGAGATATGGAGGACCATTCGCATCACCTATCTAGAAACATTGATGACATAGTTCAAAGTGTGAGGGAAATTGAATCAAAGAGGTTAGCCCTTTCGCATAGCTAGTGGCTGCAGTAGATGTTCAATTTGATTTGTCTCTGTACAATTTCCTTGATTATGTATCATTTATTTTAAAGATATAAATTTTAGTTGTAGGTTTTTCTTTAGTCTGGCATTGTAGGTTGAACTCCTCTTATTAAAAATTCGAGAATTGACTGCTGAGTTACAGCGAGAGCGAAAGCGATCTGCAGCTTTTCAAGAACAACTTGATATGGTTCTAAGAGATATGGAGGACCATTCGCATCACCTATCTAGAAACATTGATGACATAGTTCAAAGTGTGAGGGAAATTGAATCAAAGAGGTTAGCCCTTTCGCATAGCTAGTGGCTGCAGTAGATGTTCAATTTGATTTGTCTCTGTACAATTTCTTTGATTATGTATCATTTATTTTCAAGATATAAATTTTAGTTGTAGGTTTTTCTTTTTAGTCTGGCATTGTAGGTTGAACTCCTCTTATTGTACAATAAATAAGGCAAATAAAATTTGGTGAGGTGTTTAGCAAGTTGGTGCTGGTTAATTTTTGTTTTTAGTAAACTCTAGTCGTAACATTTCCACAACTGTTGAGATGATAAGTTAATAATGGTAGACGCTAAAATGGTGTTGGTGGTGGGCTAGGAAGCACCAACGCGGCTGGGAGGGTGTCGCACCGGAGTCTGACGCGGCCCGACGCGAGGTGCGGCCACCGACACTGCTACCTGCGCGTTGGTGCTGCGTCTGAGGTTTTTTTTTTTTTTTCCTCGGATTTGCGCCGACTCAGCTCCGATTCGCGCCGACTTGGCTTCGATTCACGCTGAACTGGGCCGATTTGGCCAGAATCGGGTTATATCGGCTAGCGGCCGAAACTGACCGAAATGGCCGATACTGACCGTAACAATCGAAAAAGGCCGAAATCGGCCTTGAATCATGCTGGAACAGCCGAAATTGGCTTTGAATGAGGCCCAAACAACCTAAATCTGTCATTCCTCAATTTTATTCTGAATATTTGTTGGTTCTTTTGTGTTTTCTTTTTTGTTTTGTGTTTCTTGCCTTCTTCTTTGATTGTACAGACTATTACTTGCCTGTCATTGTATTTTCTGAAGAAGCAACAAATATGTTAGGTATTGTGGGAGACTAATAATATTTTAATAGTAAAAATATATAGAAAATATAAATAAAAATATTTTTAATAATTTTTTAATCGCCCCACCCCGCCGCACTCGCACCCTACTTTTTCAAAAATTGCTGAGTCCCGCACCTGCACCCAAATTTGGAAACGCATCTGTGCTTCATAGGTGGTGGGTCGGTATGAGAATCAATAACAACTTACTAACTCAGCAGTTGTAAAAGATATTGTGTTTGTAACATTACTCTTTTGTTTTTGGTTTAGGTTTAATAGGAAGGATTTGAACCTAAGCAATCTACTAGGCATGCAAACTAGTTAGGTATAGGAGTGTGAGCATCTATCGAATTTCTTGTTCCACTTCGTGATCCCTGCAAACAAAGAGTGAAAAAATTTACAGGACATCAAACATCAAGATGAAGTTAGAGCCAGAACTTCAATGTGAAAATTTCCATTTTAAGCTGTATTTTCACTCTCTTGGATGAATTCTATTGTGTTCATATTGTTGGGGATTGGAAGTCTATGACTCATAAACGAGTTTTTCCTAATAGGTAATACTTGTTGATCCAAACCTTAGGTACTAAATCTTGTTAATCTTCCAATTATATAGTACTGTTATTTATCTTTCTGATATGCTAGTAAGGTTAGGCACCAATATTTACAATTCGATTTTGAATCCACAAATGTATTCTTGGTGCTTTGACTGAAATTGTCTTTAGCTTGATTTGTGGCATGGCTACTGAAAATGAAACCTTCATCTTTTTTTTTTGGTGGTTGGGGGGGTGTGGGGGGGGGGGGGGGGTGTTTCTTAGTCATTTTGATTCAAATCTATGAATTTGTACCTGGTTTATTGTATTTACATTGAGTAAAAACTGAAATGGCACATTATGACTCTAAATGGTAAAACCAGCCAAATATAAATAACCAATACAATTTCAGGCCTTAGCAGAGCATTTTTACAAAATAAACATATTCCAGTTTCAACCAACCATCCTTGCTGAATGTGGGGCCTTCAATAAACTTTGCACTTAGCAGTTGGGCGCTTTCTCTTCCAATTCATGGCATGCAGAAAAACTTTGATTAGCAAATTGGCCATTAGTAGATGCTTTATAATCATATTTAGAATCTAAATGGCTGGCTGGTACTTTACATAAAAAAGAAAAAAAAAAAAGAGAGGATGATGTGAACTATTGATTCAACGATGCAATGTGAATTCTACTTGTGGGGTATTAAGCAGCAAATAAACTCTCTTTGGCTCACACACTTTTTGTTTTGTTTTTTTTTTTTTTTTGAATTTGAAAGTAACTTTTCAGTTTTTTTGTTCATGTATAACTTTTTAATGCCTCACTTTTTCTGAGTATAATTATTTTTTAATCAACTTTCAGCAAATAAACTTTCAGTAAAAATCTGCATTTGAAGGCACTCTAATCACCACCAAAAGCACATTAAAGAAACAATAGAGGAATCCAGTTTCTACAGGGAAAATTTGAGATTGTTTGACACAAAATGCGTAACTTTTGTTTTGATGCTTACTAGGGTTTATACCTACAAATCTGCGCTTAATATTTTAAGGGTAATTCTAGATTAGTATATTCTGGCTATTCTTCGCTGCTCTCCTCTTGTCTCCTTTATTTTCTTTCGTTCCAAACATACTAGCTATGATATTTTTAAAGGAAATGAATAATGCTTTACCCTTCAATTGAAACAACATTCTGACTAACTGATTGCATTTGCATTATCCTAGTAGAAGATTTATAAATACCAACTTTTAGCCAAGACCACCATTATCAAAACAATGTAAATAGTTGAGTTGGACCCTAATCAAGCTGTGAATCGCAATGTCCCTGTCCAAGCAGAAGTAGAGGCGATTTGAAAATGCAGTTTACATGACTATGCATTGCAACCTGGCCACGGTATGCATAGAGGGTGATTGCAAAACCTGTATTCAAGCCTTCTAGGGCTATCTCCATGTGTCATTGTTCCTTGGAGAATTGTAAGCATTATAGCTGAGATCAAAAGTTTAGTAAACTGTAATTATAAATTGACCTATCTCTTTTGATTGGGTCCCTAGAGTTGCTAACAGGGCTGCCCATTTATTGGCCCACTGGTCTTTTGCTGAATAGCATTTTTGGTTTCTTTGGCCCATGCTCAGTTCCTCTGAATCTTTTGGATGTAATTTTGGAAGATGTTGGTGTTGTTTCTCAACTCTCTCCTTAATAAAAATTTTCCATTCAGCAAAAAAAGAAAAAGAAAAAAAAGATGCAAACTCAAAAAAGCCACCACCTGGATAACTCCAAATTAGTTTGATGATTGTGGCAACTGGTTGGAGCTTACCCAAGGCCAACTCCAACATTTTTACACTACTACAATACAAGTTGGCAATCAGCATCATGCAAGAATCTTCTTTGAATCAAGACACAAAATTTGATAGGGTGTCAAATATCATACCACAAAGAAGTGCTTTTCCCATCTCCAATTTTTAGATCTTTTAAGTGTAGTATTAAGATCTTCTTCAAGACTAAGAACAATACTTCTTCTTCTTGTCAGTAGCAGACCATAAAACTCTCCCAATTTTCTTCCAATATATTGCTGAACTTGCCTAGGATGCATGGAATCGTTGCGGCGGAACACTTGTTACTAGCTGAATGAAACAATCTTGTTAAAGAAAAATTCTTCTTGTTGCTCCAAGAGAGTGAAGAAGTAGAGTGGGTAGAGAGAAATTGAATGATGTATCAATGAGTTATAATTAATCCCATTTTTTTAGAAAACATTCCAAGGGAATTGCAATTATAGTATTACTAACAATTAAGACTTGGCCAGGACCTAGCTAAAGGAATCACATTCTAAAAAGAAGTGCCTTTAAGCATTGGGGGCCTTGATAGAAACATGGTGAGCATGTTACACCTTTTATTTGGTAGTCACTTTTTATCTCGCAAAAAAAGAAAAAAAAAGAGAGAGAGAGGTAAATACGCTCACAATACATTAGTTGGTGGTAACACTAGTTTGTCTTAGGTCTTTTTAAAAAATAAAAAAGATAATAGGTCTTTTAAAAAAATTGTCTTATGGTTTTTGTTAATAGGTCTTTTTAAACAAGAAAAATAAAATTAATGAACAAAAAAGATAGGAGGAGTACCCATTAAGACTGAATTTTATAATACAATTGATTCTTTGTTTTTATTAGTTTTTCCTATTTTCTCAATGCAAGTGAGAACTTTTTGAAGCCTCTTGAATGAGTGTACAAGAATACCTGTTAACATAAATCTATCTCAATTTAAGGTTACACCATTTTTTGACCCTCCAAATAACAACATAATACGTAGGAATCAATAAATTAGGGACAAGGATTTTCATTTCTATTTGGATTTTTTTTTTCAAAAATTTTTATATTATAAAAGTCATATTTTGGTGACTATTTTTATAATTACAACTATCATCTTAACAAGTAAAAAAAAAAATTGTATTTCTAGTGTTTCTTTACTAGCATAGGAATAAGGATAATAGCTAAAGGAAAAGGTTTCATTTTAAAATGCTTCTCCTCTCCATTAATGCAATTAATAAGGCTAAATAGCTTGTCGATTGGCTATTATGTCGAACTTGGACGTTCTAAAGTTATTTTGTGTATTGAGATTAATCTATGCTAAGAAAGCAGCTGAGTTCTGAATATCATTTCTTAATTTAGGTGAGCCTCATGGGAGTATTTCAATTGCAGCGGCAAACCAAATACTTGAACTTCCAAAATTAGTGGTGACCATAAAGTGCTATTGCCTACTCAATAACTTGTAATCAAAAATAAAAATTTGGAAATGTACAGATTAGCCACGGTATTCTAGGCATACATGGTGCATGATGTACAAATCAAAATTTCCCTGAATCTGTACAAAATATAACATGCTTATTTATTTGTCTTGCCTAATGCATAATAAATATTTTAATATTTTTTTATTTATTGATAGGACCTAATGCATAATATTTGTTTTTGACTTGCTAATGCAAATGTAGACCTCAGAATAAAAATTCTCATAAAATTCCTTACTTTCCACTTCAGATATTTTCATCAGTGATATATCCCTTTGCAATGGACAATACTCTCTTCCTATGTACTTTCAGTAGGAAATATAAAACAAAAATTCTAGTACCACAAAAAAATACACAACTTTTGCCGTAATTCTCTATGAGGTTGATTGTGATTAGTGAAAAAAAAAAATGGGTCCACATGAAAGTGACAAGAAGCTAGTTACAATTTTGTCCTTTCTCCCTGCAACCAATTTGAATATGATAAAAACCAGAACTCCCAAATAAGGATTAAAGTTTCTGGTAAATTTTCAGATAAAATTATTATTGAAAAACATGCTGTCTTGAATAGAATTACAGAACTCAAAGGATAATTAAATGGATATAGACAAGCACTATGCTTATCTGATCCAATTCCGACACTAACACACTCAAAAAGACTTCCTAATGATAAGGATAAACCCTTATTCAAAATAGTAACAACTGAAAACAAAAGATAATTAATAGATAACAAAGGCTAAAGTGATCAGAAGAATTGCTGCATATCTGTCACCACTTAGTGGACTTCAGAGAGCATACAGTTTGTATGGCTGTGAGCACAAGAAAGATAATAGCCGCACTGGTAGAAGCAGCTCTCCAAGGAGTGCTAAAATATTGACGCCATAACGTTGCCTTCCATTTATGCCAACGTTTCTTATAGAATGCATTCAAATCTTCACATATTTTTGAGTATTCAAGGTTCATATAACCCCATAAGATATTGGTGTTAAGATTGTTGAAAGCTAATGCCGCTGCGTTGCTGTCGCCTAGGTAATTAACGAGAATTCCCTTATCACAAAGTAAATCTACATCTTTGGAAGTATTGATAAGGAAATCCAAGATGACAAAGAAATCTGTAACATATGCGTGCCCTACATAAAGGGATTGCTCTAATGCAATAATGTTTCGAATAACACGTATTTTCTTATCATTTAACTTCATGCATGGGATTGCCAACACTCCATTTTTAAAATCGAACCTTATGTCAAGGAAGCCTCTATGCCCTCTATAACGTCCCATCTCCTCATCAAACTTGACTCCCTTCAACTTGACTCCTGCCTCATGCAGCTGGGTTGCAGAGTATGACAGTTTAGCCCCTCCAGATCTTCTATCAGGTAATTGTTCACTTAGATAAAACAATCTAACCAGATCTGTGAAATGTTCAATTTCCGCATTGAAATCCTCAAGCTCCTTCATTTGAAAGTTGTAACATCGAAAGAATACAAAAGCAAGTTCCCTTAAAGAAAGGGGTTTTAACTCTAATTCAGCCGGGAAGTTTGCTAGCTCGAACAGCATCTCTAAAACAAAAAAGGGAAGCTGATTTTCAAGTAATACCAAGTCAAATTTCAAAATTGGAGGCATCCATTCCGCTATCATAGGATCGTTCTCTACCAAATGTGGGTTAGATTCTCTCAAGAAGTACTCAAGAATGAACATCCCATCCACCAGGATCATTGTCACAAAATCATCACTGCTTATGCTGGACACAATAGTCTCGGCATAGTAAGAGCGAATTTCTTCTTCCTTCACTCTTATTGTGGTTTTCAAAAGCTCGAAGTTTGTGTTAGCCCGTTGAATGAAACAGTCAAAAAACTTTGCTTTACACCTTTTCATGGTTTGTAATTTTGGATTGGAGCGGTGAATAGGGCCAATTGAAATAAGCAAAGGAGTGAAGGCTTGCTCATCCAGTTTGCGAAGGTGATCTGGAACATTGATCAAACCCCCAATTGAGAATTGCTGCTTCGGCTTTGAATTTCCAATTCCAGTTGCAGTTGAAGAATCTCCTGGCTATCAAGATAAGAGCCACTAGGATTAAAAACGCTAGGGGAGGAACCGTGTGAAGTACAATACGCTATAATTTGACTTCAAAGTTCATTCTATGGCACAATCTTTTAATATGTTAAAATGGACTGCTGTTACAAGAATAATGATCATTTTATATTTAATGTTTATAAAATTTTTATAATAAATAAATAAGTTTAATCGTCCTCCTTCATTGTACTGTAAAGCTGATCACATAAAAGATTTGCAAATATTATAACTGGATGACAATAGTAATTTTGAATGAAGAATTTGAAAACGGTTTCTTTTGAAACAATAATTATTAGAACAAATAATTTTGGTACTTAAATAATTTAATTTCATTTATTTTAATCGATAATTTCATTGTTAGTTTGATAGAGACGTAGAGTAATTAAATAGCCAGATTGAATTTTTTTTTTTTCATTTTAGTACGTAAAAGAAGGTACTTTTTGATATATTTATGTACATACTTTCTACTTCCTGTTACAATATTTGTTATTGTGATACTATGAAATTTTCTAATGTTTTATCAAAATTTATTCATTATGGAAATATATTGAAAGGCACAATTTTTTTTTTCTTTTAATGAGAATATGGTGTTGTTCAATAAATTTATCATAGAAATTTGACTTTGTACTTGAGTTGAATTCTAGAATTCTCAGAGAATTTTGAAGTCGGAAGTAACTTTAATTAGGTTGAAAGTAGTTTAACATATGGAAAAAGTTATTGGATGTCTAAGGGAAAAGAAAAAAATAACTAATATTTTTAACAACTTTTTATACGGGTGTTAACTAGACTCTTGACATATAAGCAAATTGAAAGTACTAAAATTTGTACGGATACTCTTTTTCTTTTTTTTTCTTTTTTTGAGAAGGTGGTACGGATACTTGATATAAGATTTGAGTAGATTGACCATATAATTTAAGAAAAGCATAAAATTAAGGTGGATTAGCTTAATTGTTGAACTTTCACTTTAATTATGTATAGATTAATAATATTCCATGCAAAATTTTTTTTTAATTGAAAATAAATTCATTAAAAAAATCATACAATATAACAGTAAGGAAGTCGATTTCGTATCGGAACCGTTTCGGATTTACCACTCTATATATTTATATATATAGTTTAAATAAAAGAATTTTAATAATTAAAAATTTATTAAACTAAATGTAAATAGTTTTTGATATATATATATATATATACACATACTTGCTATCTCTTTTAATCTTGTACAATCATTGTCTTTACTTTTTACATTTTATCATTTTTTTTTTCATCTTTCTTTTTATCCCCCTCCCCATGTATGCTTTGAAATCTCAATTTACTTTTGTCCAATGTTATGAATATTGTTCCGTTTTGGCCAAAACGATAGAAAAAATCTCATACTGGTATAAAAACTAGAAAGGTAAGCCCCCTATTCCGCCTTCAATGAAATTTCAGCCCATTTCGAACCGTTTCAGTTAGTACTGACTGAAATTAAAGGTTTGGCTGGAATGAGATTTAGAGCTAGAAAATTTTTTCCTCAAACCTGAAAGAATTTTTCTGCCCCTAAAATACCCACCGTGGATCACTGTAGAAAATACCAGTACTATAGAGAAGGAAAAAAATGGATCTAATGTTGGGGCAAAAAAAATAAAAAGAAAGAGACAAGAAGAGGGAGGGAGTTATAGAGGGAACGGTGAAAGAGAAAAGAAGTAGTGAAGTAGATGAGAGGAGAGAGAGGAAAGATTGGGAGATAGTCACGTGGGGGATGGGGGCAGACTTTTGCCATTTTGAAAAGGAAAGCTTCTTGGAAGGTGCTATTTACAAACATCAATCCATACTTATTTACAAAAAAAAATTATATCAATGAATACCCTAAGCCAATTGTTAATAAATTATAATAAAAAAGTTTTGACATCACTTTCATAAAAAATATAAAACGTTGTCAACAACATTTATTATTTTATTATTCTTTCAATAAAATGTTTCTAAAAATAATTCTTAAACCAATGGCTTAAGGGCATTGTTTAACATTTCCCTTACAAAAATACCAATTTGGCTTTCCCTTTTTTTTGTTAACCAATTTGTATTTACCCTTTTAAAACCAATTATATTAGATTCATACGGTATTTTAAAAATTATTATTATTATTATCATTATTATTATTCAAAGATAGATGTGCTGCTGTCTGTTAATAAAAAAAATGATAGAAAATTTAGCAAATAATTGTTGTATGGAAAGATTTAATTAGTATAAAAAAGAGATGATTTTCGGCAAGATAAATAACAAGAAATTAAATAAATAGATAGATAGACAATTGGAACTTAACAGCTAGGAGTATTATATTATGAAAGCATACCTCATTTATAGGTCCTCGCACCTGTATCAAAAAAAAAAAAAGTCTTGTCATCATGTTTGTGTAGCACTAGCAGTAGCAGCCAAAGGCGTAGTATAAAAAAGAGATGATTTTCGGCAAGATAAATAACAAGAAATTAAATAGATAGATAGATAGACAATTGGAACTTAACAGCTGGGAGTATTATATTATGAAAGCATACCTTATTTATAAGTCTTGGCACCTGTATCAAAAAAAAAAAAAAAAAAGTCTTGTCATCATGTTNATTTTCATATTTATTGAGGTGTCAATTTCTTATAAGTCGAAATAAAATAATAAAATATGAGAATGTGATCTACCACAATTGAAAATAAATATTTTTGTGAAAATGTTGTAACACTTGTTGTGTGAATGTGGAAAGCTATTGTAGTAGCTACAATAATTTTTTATTTATTCAATATGTTTTGTTCATCACTTCATTAGCCCTTTTTTTTTCTTTTTTTTTTCCCAGTCATCGGTTTGTGCTTTTTTTTATTATAAATATTTGTATGAGCTAGCATATATATTGTTATATTAACACAACAAATTTCACAATACACAATTATTAAGGTGTCAATTTTTTATAAGTCGAAATAAAATAATAAAATATGAGACTGTGATCAACGACAATTGAAAATAAATGTTTTGTAAAAATGTTGTAACACTTGTTATCACAATAAATTCACAATTGTTGAGATCTCAGTTTCTTATAGATCAAATAAAAAATTGCTAAGTTCACAACATTTTTACATTGATTTCACAACAAATTATAGGTTCTAGTAAGCTACTATTGATAGGTAAAAAAGTGATATTAGTTGCGGATTCATTTTAAATCAGTAACAACTTGTCATTTAGAGTTTGTTATAAAAATATTATGAAGATAGAATTTCTATAAAATAAATAATAATATATCAAACAGAAACTTAGCACAGTTGAAAATAAAGGTATTGTGAAAGCATTGTGACATTTTGTTGTGGTCTTAGACCTCTTTTTTTTTTTTTTTTTTTTAGTAAAATTTGTGAGCAAAATTCACTGTTTCATGCGCAATTTTCTTCTGTTGGTTTTTTTTTTTTTTTTTTAATGCATAGTTTAAAGTGGTTGTCCCAATTAAAATTCAATAACAATTTACCATCTAGGATTTGTTGTGAAAATATTGTGGATGTAGCATTATTCTAAATAAAATTAAAAATATCATACTAGGGCCTACCATAGCTAAAATAAAGGTATTGAGAAAATATCATGACATTTATTGTGTTCCTAATTATTTTTTTTTATCCAATTTGTTGAGTCAAAATTCATAGTTTTATGGACAGTTTTCTTGGGTTTTTTAACACATTGTTTAAAGTAAGAACCAAATAGTTTTACCAACAAAAAAAAATTATAGAAAAAAGTACTTTCCCCTTTATGTTAGGAGTAGTTTCATCCCCAACTTAAAGTTGAATAATTTCCTCCTTTATATTTTGTACACAAGCATATAGTCCCTACTGTTACTCTCTTAGTTAAATCCTAACAAAATCTTATGATTCTAGAATATTTCATTGTGCAATATCTAAAATGCCTTACTAAATTTTAATGTCCCAAAAATTTTCTTTGTGTATTTTGAGTTTCATGTGTTAGTCATACTTAAAAAGTAAAAATGATGATCTATGGTATTCTATTTATTACTTAGAAAACACTAATTTATTAGAGGTTTAAATATTCTAGATTCATAATTTTATCTAATAGAAATTTTAATGACATATGTATTTTGTTATTTATTTTTTCTTTCTTAAAAATGTGTTCATTAAAAATTTTAAATAAACTAAGCATTGTAGTTAGGCTCATAAAATAAAATGATAAAGAAGGAAGTATAAATAACAAAATATTCATTGCAAATGGTTATAGGTATTTAATTTGATGAAGAGTTTCAATTGTAGCATATATCATCATTTATTGTGAAAATTAAATATTGTGACAATGTTTTATCAAAACTTAGTTGTTTATTGTTGAAGATAATGATATTTTTTATCATTCTTAGTAGAATTTTTTGTGAGTAAATATTGTCTTTCGTAAATAGGTTCTAAGAAATTATCATACTAAATAGATAGTTATAAGTTAAATAATTATTTTAAATTTAAATACATAATTTGATACTACTTCAAAAAAAATTATCTAAAATTTTTTAGGGCAGCACATGCCTTGCATGTGCAACCCTTACTAGTGAGGAAAAATAGTAAAGAACAGAAGTTTAAAAAACATCTTAAAAGTGAAAACCTCTTAATTGACATCTGTTTTCTTTTTTTTGAATTCAGATCCTCTAGAGTTCTTAAGGTACTCTACCAATAGATTTCCTTAAATCTTAACCGTTCTTTAATGATTTAATATTCTAGATTTTGCCATGTCAGTATTCTATTAATAATAATCTTAATTGTTTTGTTTTCAACATTATTATATTATTTTAAGAGTATTGTTAGTAGAATACTGATATGACAAAATCTAGACCATTAAATCATTAAAAAACAGTTAAAATTTAAGAAATCTACTTGGTAAAGTACCTAGAAACTCTAGAAGATTTGAATTTTTTTTTTTTAGTTTACTTTGACCCCATTGAACTTGTTTTTTCTGGATTGGCGTGTAGACTACAGCTTTGCATCCTCCAATAGCAATAGGCTTCACATTGATTGATGTCTAATGTGTGGACCGCATCAGCTAGACTTACTCGAGGTTGATAGAAGAAGACAGGCGAAAATGTGACGAAAGGTCACGGAGAATAATTGACGTCATAGCTGCAGTGGTCTTTGTACTTTATAGTATCTCACAATCTCAAACGCCCTCTCTCATCTTTTTTTTTTTTTTTCTTTTTCTTTTCCCACAAATCGCAACTCGGTCCGGCACTCCTATCTCGTGCTTTGACTGCTAGTGCTAGTGCCACACAAACAATATGGCAGGAGCTGTTCCTCAAAAAAAAAATATGGCAGGAGCTATTGTAACGAAGGTATGCTTTCATAATATAATACTCCTAGCTGTTAAGTTCAATTGTCTATCTATCTATTTATTTAATTTCTTGTTATTTATCTTGCCGAAATCATCTCTTTTTTATACTACGCCTTTGGCTGCTACTGCTAGTGCTACACAAACATGATGACAAGACTTTTTTTTTTTGATACAGGTGTCAAGACTTATAAATAAGGTATGCTTTCATAATATAATACTCCTAGCTGTTAAGTTCCAATTGTCTATCTATCTATTTATTTAATCTTGTTATTTATCTTGCCTAAATCATCTCTTTACTACGCTTTGGCTGCTACTGCTAGTGCCACACAAATATATATATTTTTTTTTTTTTAAAAAAAAAAAAAAAAGAGTTGACCAAGTGATATTACCAAAAAAAAAAGGCCAGTGAACGAACAAATAAATAAAAAATGTTGCTACTACTATAGTTTTACACATTCACACTTTTGTTATAAAAGTGTTGTAAAAAATGTTGTGGATGTAAAGTTTCTTTTTTACCATACCTTTATTTTTAGTTGTGATTGGTTCTAACATGATATTCTATTTTGACCTATAAGGAATTAACGCTTCAACAATTGTAAAAATATTGTGATAATTTATTGTGTTAACTAATAGCTCTCTATATATATATATTTAAAAAAAAAAAAAAAGTAGATCGGATGATATTACTTGAAAGAAAAAAGAAAAAAGAAAAAGAAAAAGACAAAGAAACAGTTCAAAGTATTGAATAAACCAAATGACTGTAGTGTTTATTGTAACTTTAGCGCATTGGCGCTTTTTATATATAGAGATAGACAATGTAAGTTTACATGGCCAAAGTACAAAAGTAAACATATAAAAATCATTAAAAAAAAAAAAAACAAAAAACAAAAACAAGTTTAAACCAACCTGGCGTGCCTGAAGGAAAAAAAGAAAAAGAAAACAAGAATTCTCCTTATTATGAGGCTTTTAGTTAATAGTATAAAGTACTAAGTGTTACGTTTACAATTTTTTAACAACACTATTATAACAAATTTTTTAGGGTAAATTATTAATGATTCTAATTTGAACCCTCTATTAAAATTATTTTTTTTCCATCAATAATAATTTATTACTTAAAATATATCGTGAAAATGTTATGGACATAATAATTCTTTTAATATTAAAAAGTTTTGTTCTCACCAAATCTCACCATTTTGGCTTCTTTACAAAAGATAGAAGTTGAAGAAACCAAAGGACTACTGTAGCTAGAGCCATTGGCTCTTTTTATATGGTTAATAGAAATTTTTGGGAGGCCATGGTCTCCTTCGGTCCCAATGTGGCTCCGCCACTTATGAGAGGGAATGGATTCAAATTTCAATGTTGTCCTGTTGCTTAGAGCATCCACAGCAGTGGAACTATAATTTTAACTTTTTGGCATCACAAAAAATTATTGTATCTATTTTACATACTCACATGCTGTAACAGTGAATCTATTTTAGCTTTCAACACAATAAAATAATATATCTACTACAATAAAATAATATATCTACTACAATAAATAACAATCACAACCACCGCAACCGCAACCGCTACTGCTACCGCTGCCACCATCGCCACCGCTACCGACTCTTCCACCACCGCCACCCCCACCACTACAATGATATTTTTTACCACTTCAAATTTTTTTTTTTTTTGAGAAAATTTACCACTTCAATTAAATATCCCTTCTTTATTTTTTCTTTATTATTTTTTATCATCTCTTTCTCTCTCTTCCTCTCTGTCTCTTTCTCTTTCTCTGAACCAAGATGAACCAACGAATGATCAAACTTCCACTCTTTCTTCTCAACTCAGCAAACCCATTGCCACCTAAACCCCCACATCACAACCCAGCCATAGCCATCTCTAAATACCCATCTCCAAATTGTCGAGACCCACATCTCGGCCGAGTCGCACTGCACGGTCTGCAAGGAACAGTTCCAACTCAGATACAAGGCTCGCGAAATGCCTTGCCCGGTTTTTCGGCACGAGTTGCAAAGCGAGCGAGAGCGAGGCCAAAACGAGAGCAAGGCTGAGATTGCGGTTAAGGCAAAAGAGACGGTGGGATTGATGATTTGGAGGTTACCAGGAGGTGGGTTTGTGGGTTGTGCCATGGGTTTGTGATCTTTCTCTCTACTCTAACCGATTTGCCATGGGTTTTTGTTTTGTGGTGATTGTATGGAATTTGGACTGGCGTTGCTTTGATCTTTCTCTCTACTTTATCTATGTGGGTTTGTGTTTTGTGGTGTTTTGTGATGTGGGTTTGGTGGATCGGCATTGCTGGTGGTCTGATTTGGTATTTTTCTGGTGGCTGGGTGTCTGATTCAGTGGGTTTTATATGGATTTTATGAGCACCACCGCCGGCAAGCTGGCCGGCGAAGCAGAGAGGAGATGAGGGAAGCCGGAGAGAGAGAAAGAAAGAAAAAGAGAAAATATTATTTTAATGAGAAAAGAGAGAGAAGTTTAATAAAATATTATTATTATTTTTAGCTTTTTGCTACAATGCACATCTATCTATATAGTTATTTAGCTCCACTGCTGCAAGTGCTCTTAGCCCTTAACAGAGAACAAAAGTTAAAAAAAAAAAAAAAAATTGAAAAGTTAAAACTTGTGGATTGACGATTGTTTCTTTTTTAGTTTACTTTGACCCCACTATAAACACAAAATCTCAAGTTTCAAAATCAAACAATTGAATATGTTTCACAAGTATAAATTTGTATTAATGAATTTGTAGGTACAATTCTCTATATTTAGATTCTAATACAATAGAATAATCCTCTGATTTGATCTCTTTAGGAAATTCTTTAATTCAAGTATTGTGTCGATGCAGTCTTGACTCGAACAAAAGATGTCCTCCACTTGGATTTGAAAGTGGATTGAAAGAAGTTTGGAATGAAATTGCAATTAATCTCTAACTGTGCTTATTAGAGATTTTTTGTACTTCGCGTTCTTTGTGTTCTTCGTGGGTTCTTTGAATTTTCTTAATCTTCAAAGATTTGTGGTGGAAATTCTTTGTGGTGGAAGTTTTTTAATAGATGATTTCGCTGTTAGTTTGATAGAGACTTAGAGTAATTAAATAGCTAGATTGAATTGTTTCATTTTAGTAGGTAAAAGAAGGTGCTTTTTGATATATTTATGTACATACTTTCTACTTCCTATTACAATATTTGTTATTGTGATACTATGAAATTTTTTAATGTTTTATCAAAATTTATTCATTATGGAAATATATTGAAAAGGCACAATTTTTTTTATTCTTTTAATGGGAATATGGTGTTGTTCAATAAATTTATCATAAAAGTTTGTCTTTGTACTTTAGTTAAATTCTGGAATTTTTAGAGAATTTTTAAGTCGGAAGTAACTTTAATTAGGTTGAAAGTAGTTTTAAAATATGGAAAAAGTCACCCTCAAAAAAAAAAAAAAAAAAACATATGGAAAAAGTTATTGGATGTCTAAGGGCTTGGTATAGGTAATATTTTTAGAAAAATTTTATAGGAAAAGAAATAGTTATCTGTACATTTCCAAATTTTTGTGTAAAACTATGTGTTTTTGCTTAAAATAGTGTATAAGGAAAAAAAAATACAAAACAAAATACAGAAATTCAACTCAATAAAACTGTACATGAAACTATGAATTTTGGCTCAACAAAAATTAACTAATAAAAAAATTCTAGAAACACAAAGAATGGCATAATATTTTCATAATACCTTTACAACTTTGTTATATTTTACTTTGACTTATAAAGAATTGACATCTCAGCAATTATGAAAATATTGTGACGATAACAAGATATCTTAATATTTTCACAAGAAAAATGTTATGTTTACAACATTTTTAGTACAAATTATAAATAGTAAATTGTTACGGGTTATTATTAGTGAGTAAAAAAGTAATTTCATTGGCAAGTTTAAATTAAAATAACAATTTACTACCTAAGATTTGTTATGAAAATATTGTGCATGTAGTACATTTTTTTTCCTTCACAATATTTTTATTTTTACCTGTAGTTGGTTTTAGTAGGATATTTTATTATTTTATAAAGATTAACTTCTAAAGTTCTCAATAATTATAAAAATATGGTGAAAATTTGTTGTTCCAATGTATAAACTGGAAAGGTGAGCCACCCTATTCCTCCACCAATGAAATTTCAGCCCACTACGGACCGTTTCAGTCAGTATCGGCCGAAATTAAAGATTCGGTCGGAATGAGGTTTAGGGATTAAATTTTTTTTCCTCAAACCTGAAAGAATTTTTCTGCCCCTGAAATACCCACCGTGGATCACTGTAGAAAATACCAGTACTATAGAGCAGGAAAACAATGGATCTAATGGTGGGGTAAATATAAAAGAAAAACAGAAGAAGAAAGAGACATGTTCGAAGGTGCTATTTACAAACACCAATCCATCCTTATTTGGCTTTACTTTTTTTGGCTAAACAATTTGTGTCTACCCTTTTAAAACCAATTACATTAGATTCATATTTTAAAAATAACTATGAAAAAAATGACAGAAAATTCAGCAGATAATTGTTGTATGGAAACAGCTTATGAAGATTTAAGTATAAAAAAGAGATGATTTTTGGCAAGATAAATAAATAGGTAGATAGACATAGAACTTAAATAAGGAGGAAATATTATATTATTAAAGCATACCTCAGTTGACATATAGCAGTACTACTACAGTAGCAGCCAAGGGAGAGGTAGGAGTTCCGGACCGAGAAGCGATTTGTGGGAAAAGAAACAAAAGAAAAAGATGAGAAAGGGGTTTTGAGATTGTGAGATTGTGCGGGCTTTTGAGGTCTTTAAAGACCACTGCAACTATTACGTCATTTACTCTCCGTGACCTTTAGTCACATTTTCTCCTGTTTTTTGTTTCTAAAAAAAAAAAAAAAAAAAAACTTCACCCAGCCGGCATTTCTGAACTCTGAAGGTTTGGTCCACTTCTAGATGTGGCTAATAAGTAATAGAATAATGGTTGTGCCACAACTTACTCACGTAGCGAGTTGTGAGTAGTAGAAAGGTGATGGTGGATCAATGGGGTCACCTCTCTACCACTCACAACTCGCAATATGGGTGAATTGTGACATAAGTTGTACCATTTTATGTGGCAGCTTGTGGCACTAGCACAGCTCTAAATAATAACACGATGAAGGTTAGGTATAGTTTTTTGTTGAAATTTTTTACTGTTAACGTATATAGTGTTGTGGGCTTTTTACTGGATTGGTATTCTTAGTGTTCTTGTTCAAGATACTTTTAGATCTTAATTTATGTAAATTTTGATTTTATTTATGTTTTAATTTTTTTATTTAGTTAAAATTAATAAATTAATTTTTTTTAATTTAGATGTTGACATGGCATTTTTTAATGCCAAATAACATTTTTTATTATTATTTTAATGGCCACGTTAGCTTTTAGTGTGCCAACAGTGCACTCCGTTTGCCACGTGTGCATTTTCCGTCTCTGATGTAACGGCAGGGACAAAAACGAGATGCGTTTTTCATGATAGAAACTAAAAGCGGTGGAAATAAAAGTTAGGGACCAAAGTGGGAATCACGTAAAAATGTAGGGACGAAAATGTGGTTTTGGCCTAAATATAATTAATGGTAACTTTGAACTTGTCAAAAGTTGATAGAAAAGCTCAAGATCCATTGGAGTTAGTGTCTTATTTATTCCATTTTGGTCCCACTCCAAGCCACATACTAAAGCCCAATTGGAATGACCCAAAACGCTAGCCTAATTAGTTAATCAGTTATAAGGAGAGAAACATACAGAATTTTGTAAGAGAATGAAATGGTTTGTATGTGAGTGTAGGACACTTTCTTATTCTCCCTTGAATACACACATATAAACTGAAAGTTCAAATTGGATATGAAACACCCTTGAACGTTTAGACCCCAAAATACAAAATTACCAATTCAAGCTTTATATCAAACAATTAATGTGCGGAATATGATAACAAACTTATAACAGAATTGATAAACTATCTAAGCCAAATATAGACACATCCACAGCAGTAAATATAAGGCAAAGATAAAGGGAAGAAAGATGCAAACACACAGACAACACACGATGTGTTATCGAAGAGAAAATCGAAGTCATCGGCGTAAAACCTCTCTGCCGCCCTCCAAGTGGTGATAAAATCTACTAAAGAATACAGTTGGGATACATGAAAAGTAGAAGACCCTCTAAGCCTAATCTACCAAAGTACCTAAGCTCTCCAAGCTTCTTGCTCCAACGAGGTTACGCCGAACCTATTTCTTCTTTAACTTCTCGGATTCCGTTACTTGACCATAGCATCAACCAATATATATTGGTTCCTTCCCAAACTGCTTCCCTAAGCACCAAATGAACCTTCTCACAGACGTGAGTGTGGTGAGATAAGGATTTGGTCAATGACCTCTCAAGGGTATGACAATGGAGAGGAAGAAAGTAGAGGAATTTGTAGAGACTCTAAGGTAAAAATTGGGGATGAGGCAATCTTGTTTTTTTCTAGGGTTTTCTCTCACAAAATTCTCTCTGGAAGCTCTCTCAATTTAGTGGGTATAAGGGTCTATATATAGTGGTGTGTGTTTTGGAAAACGAAGAGTCAGTTTTTGCCAAACAGGGTAAATTGGCGGCTTGACCTCGCGGCTTGTCCAAGTAGCGAGTTCAAGTCGCGGCCTAACGGCTTGGCCAGCCTGGGACTTTTGTCCTGAAGTGCGACAGCTGGCGCGACCCTTCAGCTTCCCTCCGTGCATCTCATGTGCCAGCATTTGGCGACTTGTAGCCGCGAGCCACCCGCAAGTCCTCGCCGCGAAACTCTGCCTTCTTGCACATACTTGAGCTTTTCTTCACATCTCCTCACACACTACCCTTACAATAATCCCACCTAAATACAGGGTTACTAAATGCTTAAATTACAAGCAAATTGGCACGGAATAAAGCCAACAAGATGGTTGATAAATTTTCAACCTTACATAAACTGATTGAGATACCACACTTCTTGGGCACAAGTGCAATTGGAGTGATGATTAAAAGTGTTTCCAAGTACTTCTAATCTTTGGTTTTGATTTCACCGCACCAAGATACACTCTCTTGTTCTTATATTCTGAAATTTACATAGTACTTGTTATCAATTGTGAATGAAGTAGATCCGTTAATTTTCTACTGCGTATGTTTTTTATGCGATACAAATATGTGTTTTTCTAACAACTTGCACTACACTCTTACTTATACTGCACACTTCTGCCTCCTATATAAAGGCACTCATGTACATTCTTTTACTATGAAATACAATACAATTGAATTCAATATTTCTAGCATTTACTTCTAAAGGATACTTGCACCTTGAAAAAGTAAGAAAAAAGTGAAGTTTTAAAAAGTTGTACATAAAAACGAAAAACTAAAAACTGGGCTTATAAACTAATGTATTGTTTACAGCTAACATTGTCCCCCTCTTTTTAATTTTAATTTTTAATAATTTGATAATTTGGAGTATTTGAATTTTGAATATATCAGTTAAAAGTAGTAAGAAGTGCTTACTAATTAGGAGTAAGTTACATAACTCTTGATTTAATTTGAAAAAAAAAAAGTCTTGTATTGATGATATGATTGAAAAATAGATACTTTAAAATAAAATTAAATTGCAAACCTTTAAACTTAAAAGGAGGAAGTAAGCAAATAATTGATAATAGTAAAATAAATTAAGTTTTTAGGGGATCAATTATGAATGTGAGGAGTTCATATGATGAGGATTATTTTTTTTTTTTTTTTTTTTGAAGGGGAACGTAACTTATTTTAATATGAAAACCTAGCAATATCAGTTAGGACAACAGGAAGTAAAGGTAATGGAACATCTTCCATCCATATAACAAAATCTGAAATACATAAAGCACGTCAAGCTAAATTATGAGCAACCTTATTACCTTCTCTCTTAACATGAAAGTAATGTAATTGATTAAAAAACCTAGAATTAAGTCTAATATCCTTAATTAACAAGCCATTTGAACACAAGAAAATAGTGTCATTGCAGAGAGCATTCATCAAAACTTGTGAATCGGACTCAAGGACAGCACAAGTAAATCCCAAGTCCAAGGCAAATTGTAGTGTTGTTGATGCTACCATTGCTTCAATGTCCAATGGGGTATAGACCTGAGGTAATTGCTTAGAGAGTGAACCCAATACTGAGCCAAGGTTGTCTTGGATCACCACCCAATGCCCGATTTTTTCTTGTCAGTAAAAATGGCTCCATCACAGTTTATCTTCACCACTCCCTACATTGCTTACTGCCACCGAGACCGTGTCAAAGAGGGACCAGAACGCATAGGTGGTGCCGAAAGTTGAACTGCCTTAAACTCAACAAGGTGCTCTTTTGCCATTGAAGCAATCGAGTGTAGGCTGCTGCTAGGTTTGTTTAATTGAATCTAATTCGATTGGGTCCAAACTAACCATGCATGACCGAGAATAACTCCAAGTGATTTTGGTTTGTGATGAGCCATGATAGAAGCTCCTTGAAGTCAATGAAGGCATTTATTCAACGACAGTTCCAAAGCGAGTCATCTTCCCATACCACATACAGGACCAGAGAGCATGGATTGTCGATTCGGGTGCAAGCTTACATCGCTCACAAAATGAATTGTCGATTATGGTTCAACGCAGCAAGTTTCTTTAGTTGGCAATGAGTTTCGATAGGGCCTTCATATTAGATTTTTAATCTTGTTTGGAACCTGCAAAGACCAAATTCCTCACCAAAGTGATCTATCCCGCTCCAATTGTTCTTCATTGATCTCAGCTTTCAAGAACCGGTATCCATGTGAAAGGCCAAAATAAGCTATCCTCTGCTTCTTACTGTGACAATGGTATTGTTTTGACTAAATCTGCCTTTTCAGGAATAAAGATGCCATCAATCAATTCATGATTCCATTGTCTTGTTGTTTCGTCTACGAGAATATCAACCTTTGCCCCTGCCATAGAATCAATTATAGGGGATAGTACCTGTGGTGATTTTTTCCTTGGTAGCCAAAAATTCTGCCAAATGCTCATTGATTTTCCATTCCCAATCCTCCATTAGCATCCTCTAAGCAACACATCCCGCTCATGTAATATGCTAGTCCATGCGTGAGAACCTGCCTATGAATTTTTAGCTTCCATTATTGAGCAAGTTGGGAAGAAGGGAGCTTTGAAGACTTTATAAAACAGGGAGTCTGAATTATGTATCCAAGCTTGTTTTGCTAATAAGGAATCATTGAACATGGCTATGTCTCTAAATCCCATGCCTCCCCCCCCCCCCCCCCCCCCCCCCCCCCCCCCCCCCCCCCCCTCTTCTCCCCCAGGGCCAGAAAATAGGGAGTTGTGTTTGCTTCATTAGTAGTGCAGGGGCAGATCTAAATGGGTGAATCACCCAAGCATGTAGAATTATTGAACCTTTATTATTATATCAGGATGCTGTCTCCATCACACTGCCAATGCTTCAATTTCAGTATGACCTTTCACTTCAGATAAAATGGTTACTGATAAAATAAAACCCTAATTCTGTAAGTGAAAAAAGTATCAAAGAGCAACATATTGGAAATTATCGAAGTACTACATATTAAAACCACTGTACCAACAAAAAGGCCAATTGTCCGTAAATGTTCTCAAAAGTAGGACAATCTTGCTTATCCATAGGATAATGAATGACAGTGGTGCCTTAAATATTCAGAAATAACAGAGAAACAGAAGAAATGCTAACAAAGATTTGCTGTGGTACCTTCCAGAATGGTTCTTTGTAAGATATCTCTCCTCCATGTCTTCGGGATTCCTTTTAACATCTAAATTTAGGTCCTCAAGCTTAGAGCAAGGTTCAAAGTCAATCGCACAATCCTTGATTCTAATTCAGAAATGACACTAATAAGTAATG
>NW_027069480.1:566721-687692 GCF_002906115.3 Quercus suber
TCGCTCTCTCTCTCTCTCTCTCTCAAGGCTTTTTACCCCAAATCCAAGGGCCAACCCAAAAAACAAAAGCTTTGGAGAGGACTTATAGGGACTTGGGTTGGGGATAGAGGCTTTTGGATATATTGGTCACCCACCAGAGCCACACTGCCCGGACCCCCTTCTTTCTCTCTCTAACTTCTCTGCCCACGGTCAGCAAAGTTAGGTTTGATCAATAGTCCAAGCTGTGCCAGTGCTACTGACCATTGTCTTCTATGAAGGGAAACAAAGCAATTAAAGAAGTAAAAAGATAAAGGGAATGTTGATGGATAATTTGTTTCCCTTTCTTTCTTCTTTAATCTGAATTTCTTTTTTATTAAATGGGAGAAATGTTCAGATATTAAACAAAAACTTATAAAACTTAAATTTTTTCAGATACAACAATTTTTTTAAAAGAAATAGATATCACAAAATTTGAACTTTTGAGAGTCTTTTGGCCGAATATTACTGAATCTCGAGTTTATATGCATTATGATCACTATTCCAAGTTATTTAAGGTATTGAGGAAAGGGAGTGAATTTCGGCAATGGTATTACCGAAATTCCTACTGCCCAGATGTGAAGTGCTCGAAGTGTGCTAGGGTGCCCAAAAAAATTGTGGCAATGCCATTGCCGAAAATGGGAGGGGGGGGAATTGTGGCAACCAAGTTGCCGAAAATGGAGGAAAAAAAAAAGATGCTGCGTCCACAATATTTTTCACAACAAATTACAGGTGGGTAGTTGTTATTGGTTCAAATTTAAACCTAACACTAAAATTACTTTTTTGTCCCAATAATAACAATCAGTAACAACCTGTCACCTAGGATTTGTTGTAAAAATATTGTAAAAATATTATAGACGTATCATTTCTAAAAAACATTGGGGTGCCGAAATAGAAGAAGAAAAAAAAAAACCACAAATTGTTTTGTGGCAATGGCATTGCCAAAAAGTGGCATTGCCTTTTTCTTTTCTTTTCTTTTTTCCTTCCTCTATTTCGGCAATGCTATTGCCAAAAATCAATTTGCCACTTTTTTTTTTCCTTCTATTTCGACACTACAATTTTTTCTAGAAATGATATATCCACAACATTTTCACAATAAATCCTAAGTGACAGGTTGTTATTGATTGTTATTATTGGGACAAAAAATTAATCTTAGTGTTAGATTTAAATTTGAACCAATAACAACTAACCACCTGTAATTTGTTGTGGACGTAGCATCTTTTGTTTTTTCCCTCCATTTTCGGCAACTTGGTTGCCACAAATTTTTTTTCCCTCCCATTTTCGACAATGGCATTGCCACAATTGCCACAATTTTTTTTTGGGCACTCTAGCACACTTCGAGCACTTCACATCTGGGTAGCAAGAATTTCGGTATTGCCATTGCCGAAATTCAAAATTTTCTCTCTCCCACTTTCTCTCTCTCTCTCTCTCTCTCATACTTTTGTTAGAATTTTGGCAATACCGTTGTCGAAATTCACTAACTTTCCTCAAATCCCTAAATAACTTGAAACAGTAAATAAACTTGAAATTCAGCAATATTTAGCCTAAAGACTCAACTTTTGATGTCTATTCCTTAATGATTCCTATTTATCATTAGTCCAAAAAATTTGATGCAAGTTTGATTCAAACCTATGTATATTATTTGACATTAAAAAAACTTAATTAATTAAGTTAATTCAAAATTTGAACCCAAAAAATGTTGTTATTTGATTTTAAAAACTTATTCTTTTACTGTGTAGTGTTGTTTGCACAATTGATTAGGTTCAGCTGACTTGACTTCTTGGGGGTGTCTACTGTGTAGTATTGTTTGCACAATTGAGGGGAAGAATGTTTGAAGGATTTTTTATTTTATTTTTTTTTAATGGGTCAAGAGTGAAGACTGTTCCTCCAATGTGGGTTTTTGGGCTTTTAAGATATCTATAGGTTTGTAGGGTTTGATTGAAGGAATTTTTGTATGGAGAAGGGTTGGTGTCTCCCATGCATGTACAATATTGGGGTTTGAGAAATTTGGAGCATTTTTGTGTTTTAACTCAAGAAGCAATGCATCTCCTCAAAATCCTCATTTTTTTTAAGCAAAACAAAATGTTAGTCTGCTACGCAAACTCGAAGCTCTTTTGATCAATTTAGACTTGTGTCCAAGAGAACCAAGGCAATTGTCCCAATTTTTGGGGGGTTTTTATCTTGAAAATTTTCAATTCTTATAAGCTTGTTTTCGGGTTACATTAAAGTGAATTTTATGCTTTGGGAGAGCCCTCAATGGAAAAATACTTGTTTACATGAATGTAGGATCTTGTTAGGCCATTTAGGTACCCTAATCCTAGTTCAACACCCACAACCCACGCGATCTCCTTGGGTTTAGTGTAACTATCTTTAATCCTTTTTTTGATTTGCCTAGCTACAACAAAGTAATTTCTTGGTTTGAGCTCTCCAAACCAGATTTCTTAATTGACTAATCTTATTACACATGCTACATGTGGGAGACTGTGTCTGGTTCCCTTAGCTTGGTCTTAATTTTCATAATTCTAGGTTCTTTGCAATCAAGTAGCCCATTAGTTTATATGTTCAAGAATTAAATAAATGGAGTTGACGGCAAAACACTCCAAAGAACCCTATTCTTCATCTTCCAAATCGGAATCCCTAACAAAACCCATACAAACCCCACTATAGCCTAGTGAAGCTTCCACTACCATATTAGCCATTTGGTCCCAATTCTAGGTTGTCAAAGACTTGTATAACTCATAGTTGCCCAATGAAAAAGCTCTCTGCTTTAATGTTTACGTGGCACCCCCATTATGATGTGGATAGAGTTTTTGATTGTGGGCTTCCATTATCTTAAGGCAATCTAATCAAACATTAGATGATTTTTTGAGCTTGATTAGGCAGTTGGTGATGCCACTATTTTTTTATATGAACTTTTAAAAAAAAACTTTTTCTAGTTTCCTTCTTCCTATTGAGACATTTTATTTTATATGTCGACAAACTTTAAAGCAATAATGGTATGACTGAGAATTTATGGCCAAAAAAAAGTATATATGACTGAGAAAAACTATGGCCTTCTAATAAGCATTCATCCTGTTTTTACAAACTTGAGCCAAATTTTAAAATAAAAAGCTTCTTTTTTTTTTTTTTTTTGGTATTTAAGCTATCTACTTTTCAAATACAGCTTACATTCCAATTTTCATTTTTCTTATACATTTAATTAAACTTTTCATCATATTTTCTGTCAAGAAAAAAAATTAGAGAATACATACTATATATATATATATAGAGAGAGAGAGAGAGAGAGAGAGAGAAGACAAGTTTTACAAAATGCTATAAAAATAAAACTCTCCAAATTTGTCGAGTACTATAGCATTTTGTAAAAATTAGAACAATGTTGGAGAGCTCTTTTTGTTTTGGTGATTCTTGGCTACAATGCTCTTCAATTTGACTTGAAAAAAAAAAAATATATATATATATATATATATATATTTTGAAGAGACAAATGCTAATGCTCACCATGTCTTACTAAATAAAGAAATAAAGGTATGATTGTATAAACTACCCCAATATGATTTTCTTCGAGTAAACACTATAAGACGCACTTTTTAATGAATGTAGGACCATAGAATTTGACAGCTCCAGCATCCTTTGGCATTGCTTATAATTGTACGACTGATGTAAACTAAAACAGAAAGATTTGAATCAAATTAAGACTCATGGGTCCAATTGGTAAAATGTCTATCTAAAGGGTAAGAAGGGATTTCCCTACAACAAGAAATCTTTCACTTTCCTAGTCAGAAGCTGTTTGATAATTGATACACACCACTGTCATGAAAATGGTGTCTTATAAGAGAGGACACAACTTAGACTTATTGGATTCAATAATGGAATAATGAATTTATGATTCCCCCAATCTTTTTTCATGCATGCATGACTTGTGTACCTTATCCTCTTGTTTATGTCTCACATGAAATTTTCAATGTAGCTGTGAGATTGTTCAGTTATTGCTGAAAACAGATCCTGCATAACCAGTTATAGTTGCATCATACAATTTCCACAGTGAGCTACACAGAATCTCTTGGCTCCTTTCCGTATGTGTGGCAAACCAATACTCTGATTGGTTGGTGTTGTTGGTCCACTTTTCATATATTCTGGATCCACAATACAAGTTAGAGGAAGGTGACATAAATCATAAATGTATTGAGTGAATTTCAGTTTGTCTTCTGATACATATTTATGGTCATGGATGTATATATGTTTCTTTTGGTCAAGTCCAAATAGTACATACTTTGGTGCTAAAATTTGTGTTTCTATTCGCTAAGCTCAACCAAATGTGAAATCAAAGCCCAAATACATGATCTTAACAGACCCTTGAATTTTTTGGTTACAAAATGCTTTTTGGAAGCTGTTGAAATGGTCCATCCCACATTATATGCTCTTTTACTTTGTTTAAATTTTTCAATAAATTTGCCTCAGTATTAAAATTATTATTATTATTATTATTATTATTATTATTATATATAAACAGCTATTTGCTTGAATGGACATGCACTACATTTGACACCAAAGAAACAGAATTATAGACAATTTTTTATTGATAAATTACTACTTATTTTAACATAATATGAAATGTTGAATTTATTCATTTAACTATTATTTTGACTATTCTTATTATATATGACTTGTAGATTTAGAATCCCTTTATTATGTATGACTTGTAGATTTAGAATCCCTCATAAGAAGAGGAGCCCAATACATGAAACTTATAACTTTTCAAATATGAGTAATAGTATAGATAGGTAGGCTAGTGTTCAAGCACATGCTTAGTTGAATTCCATGATAAACTCTCACTTATTCCAAAAAATTAAAAAATAAAATAAAATAAACCTGAAGCTAGCAGGAAAATGATGATTTGATCATTTAACTACTATTATTTTAGCAATTGCAAATGATTAATATGAAATTAAAGAAACCAAGTATTAAGAAGTAAAATTGATATGATGCTATATGACTTTTTCCAAAACTGTCATTGTTCAAATAATTAGTTTGGATGTGATAGATATTAGATAGATTAACGAGGCAGTCAAAGGATGATCTTTAATTTGTACTTGGGGCAAAGTATCTTCTTCTCTCTTGGTGGTGGGAATTCGAATTTCTTTCTGTTTCTTTTGCTTTTTTTTCAGCTTTAAAAGCCCCTGTTAAGCAACCCCCAGACTCTTTTCTCTATCTTCTACTCAGTTTTCATTATCGTTTTTATTTAAGGTGTCAATTTGGGCTTCTTTTCCTTTTTTCCTCGTAGGAAATTAGCCAATGGGCTTTCTCTTCTCCTGTCATTTTCTTCACCATCTGGCAAAAGGAAGTGGAATTTCCAGGGCACCTCTAGGCCCTCTTGTACTTGCTGATGTAGGCTCGCTGTAATTTCACAGCGTTTAGTAATGTTGTTTTAGTAACGTTATTTGTAATTTTTAAAAATACATATAGATGAAAAAATGTGTAAAAATATGTGTAATATTGTTTAAATATTGAAAACTGTTACTCAAAACACCCTACCAAATAGCAATCCTCTGAGTAATGTACACACGTATTTCTATACCTTATATTTATAGGTGATGGATCATAAATGGAATTTAAATAATAGAAGAGAATCTAAAAATGGAAGTTCTACATAATCAATAAGAGTAAGGACGTAAAATTGTTCACAATCATTAAGTTAATATAATAGATTTCAGTTAGCTCAACTTGTAAAGTCTTTGATGGTTGTATAGTTTGCGAATACTGTTGGACTTGATTTTCAACTTTTCAAGGCTTAACTCCCAATTTGCCTATAATTTTGGTTTTAGCCCTTTAGGAAATGCTCTGAAGTGCCACAATTAAGATTTATTCATCAATCATATTTTGCCAAACATTTTAACATAACGGGAGAAAGGTTGCATGGTTCAGTCTGGGCTTGTAATTGGGCAGAGAGCCAATTCGTGAGCTTGGTCTGCATGCATATGTACCCATGCATCACTCTAATTACTAAAAAGAAATTGTAAATGGGTCTCATTAAAAGGGAATGAAAGAAACGAAAAGGAAAGAATCCCTCCAAACAAATCAATTTATCGTGCGTGTATATATATATATATATATATATATAAAGGCTTCAATTTGCTTGGGTTAATATTTTCTTTTCCGGGAATAACGTGGACCACATGTGTTTCTAATAAAGAAAGAAGCGATTACTTGAAGAAAGAAACCTAATAGGGTTTTTTTTTTTTTGGCTAAAAAGAGAAACCTCTTAGATGGTAAAGACTCATAGACACAGTACAAGAGTATAGGTTTAAAATGTGTCATTATCTTATTCTAAGGAACAATGATTAATCATAACAAAGCACTCAATTTTTGTCATAACTGTAAGTTATAAGTGATGGAGGTGTGAATTCACATGTTTTCACCACTTTTTTTTTCCATCACTCACAAATCGTTACATGACAAATTGTAACAAAAGTTGTAAATTTTATTATGGTTCTAGCATTTTTCTATTCTAACATGTGAACATGTAAAGATTATAAAACATACCTTGGCTTGTTAATAAAGAAGTTGCAGTGATGGACTTATTTCCATCTTAAGCCCCAATAAACATGATTATAATTGAATTGAATATTTTGTGTTTAAACTTTAAACTTTTGTTATACTCTAGTATTATAAAAAACTTCATATGCATTTATATGATAGAAGAAAAATACTAACATAACAAAATGAACTTCATGAAAATCTAGGCCAGTTTAATGACATGGAACCTATGATGTGTATATGAATTTCATTTTGTTAAAATAAAAATAAAGACTTGTTTTAACAATTTTGAAATTATAAAGACTAAATGAAACATTTTAAAGTAATTGAAGAATTTTGAAACAAATATTAAAATTTAATAATTGTTTATTGATTGATTTTGTTGTTTGAAACCCGAGAACAACCTATGGTTATAGAACAACATTCACCAAGGGAAAAAGGATCTTGATCTTTCATTTTCTTATTGATGTGAAGCTTTTTAATTACTTTGGGCTAAGAATGAAGGCTTTCACCTAAAGTCCTATACATTTCGGCTTCATTTCTCCCATTTCATTGACCTGGCAAAGATCTTGTCACTGTCTTCATTGGCATTTCAAATTCCTGGCTTTCATCACCTTGCACGTTGCCCATCACATCATGAGGTCCTTGTTGCCAATTTCATCAGCCCCTATTTTTCTTGCAACTTTGACAACACCTTCTTCCATTGGGGCTTGCGATGATCATTTATGGTCCAACCATGAAGCATCCCCTGATTTTTTTTTATATATATATTTTGCTGAATCCTGATTTATGTTTAGTTGTTTACTTAAGATAAGTTATGAGAATTATTTAACATATATGTTCTGCTTAAAAATTAGTAGAAAGAATATAATGTTAACCACTGTAAGCTATTTATATGACTAAACATGTTCCCCTACTTAAATAGAAAGAATATACATTGGTAATGAGAGAGAGAGAAAGTATGAAATTGCAAATGAAACTTGTTAATCTGAGTTCGAGAATCAAGTTTCCTCAAATTTTGGGATAACATTGTCTATCAATCAATTCGTATAAACCCAAATTCGGTGCACTAAATGTGACTTTTATATATAAAAGTAGATCTTGTGTGATATTTGTCTAAGTGGACCTTAACAGCAACATAAACTTTTAAGCAATGACCATAAGTTTATTAAAAAAAAAAACACTTTCGTATAAAACGATCTAGCCATTACTTCTCAAAAAATCAGAATCAAGGTAACTGACAAGAAGAAAGTTTTGTAACCCAGCTGGAAAAAGGCTTATTCAAAGCTTCAACCTAAAATATGGGTTTTGAAAGCTCCATCTGATTTTTAAAATGAAAACCAACCCTTTCTCTAAACTTTGAAGTATAATTAATTAATAAAACTTAAGGTTAATAATTATTACTTGGTGACCCTCTTGCGGTGGATAATGTAGGTGACATATATTCATTCCTAATAATGTTGTATCATAAAACAGAAGAAGGATGCCTTGGGACCAGCTCTTTAATTAAACACAAAAAGTTTCTAAATATATAGTTTTTCATTTTCAATTTTTGGCTGGAGTAAAGTGTAACTGGATTTGAAGCCTAGCCAGCCAATATATCCATAGAATTTAATATGAAAAGTTTTGTTGCACAAATCTTAAGGAATAGTAACATCAAAGATGTACATGTATAGGCTGCACAAAAGAAAAGCAATGGGAGTGGAGGGCTTTATAATCAACAACCATGTGCGTGAAAAATTGAAAATGACATGTTTGGACGTTTACAGGTTGAAGAGAATACTACAAAGCCTGGACTTAGGCAGAGATGACATTTGGCAAACACTATTTTTTTGTATAGGGACCCGGGAATTCCAATACTCCTCTCTACCTTTTTTTTTCTTTTTCTTTTTTTTTAATAAATTCCAGCAAGAAATAGTTTTCTTTGTTTGAAAAGCTTTTAATGGGGTTCACATTTTTTAACAATTGTTTAGTTTTAGTTTTAAAGTTTTAATTGACAATTGGAATTTGGAATTTCCTCTCCTATTTGGCACTCACTGTCACCGACCAGATTTGATTGCTTTGCCATCCCAGTCCCTCCTTTTTTGGTTTTGTGTGTACAATTCATATACTCTCCTTTTCTTGACTATGTAATAAAATAAATTATAAATTAAAGTAGAATAATTTAATTCACAGTCAATAATATTGTTTTTTATATTGAAGGAAAAAAAATCCATCAAAAGATTTTAGATTTAGTTGCCTGTTTGAACTAGCTTTTTAGGGTATTGTCAAGTGGCAATGTCTCAACTTTCACATTATATATGATTGATGTTAATGGCATTTTACTGAAGGCAATAATTTTATAATGATTAAATTTCAACATTGGGTTAGGCTTATAGTCCGAGAATGTCAACGGAACAGCTTTAATTAGAACATTGAATCCATCATGTACATAGAAAATTCTTATTCCATTCCTTCAAAAAAAAAAAAAAAAAAAACCTTATTCCTTGGCCGGACATTAATTATTAGGATGACGTGTCCAATGAGATAAAAACAGTGAAATTTTAGTGTGCTATACTCATCAAAATAATTTAGACAGTAACGTTTTAGTAACTTATGCCCTAAAAACAAACATTAGTAACCTATTTTGAAAATTTTTCATTGAAAAATAAAAAAGGTAATTTACTTTTTAATAGTTTTTTAAATTTTATAAAATATTTTCTAAAATAGATGATTTATTTATACCCTAAGGGTACACATTAATCAAACCCAAATAAGCAAATAAGAACTTGCGGACATAAATCATATGCTTGTGAAAATAATTAAGACTATAACAAGAAATAAGCAAATAAGAATTTACGTACATAAATCAACCATATATCGTGGCGTGTTCTAATCAGCTATTTGAAAGACTGAAACTTTTTTAATGCACATGAAATCATGATTCTTTTACCATTTAAGTATGACTAGAAAAGCATAATGATCCTAACTAATCAAGTTTTACTTACTGTCTTGGGTTCTAATTCGTTAAACTAGTAAAGCTTTTTGTTTTCTAGAGTTGAATCCCTCGTTGAGACTAAAAATCAATTAATGTCTAGAACATCATAATTTAAAACTAGCCTCTAAGCACGCGCTCACTGAGGCTCTTCTATTTTTTTGGAAAAAAAATTAATAATTTGCATATATTATAATTTAATATTACCACATTTTCCAATCACAAAATACCTAGAGGTGTGATGAAAAAATTATTTCACCCACAAATCCATAATTCTCATCACACCTCTAGGTATTTTATGATTAGAAAATGTAGTAATATCAAATTATAATAGATGCAAATTATTAATTTTTTCCCTAAAAAAATAGAAGAGCCTCTGAGCATGCGCTTACGCGCGTGCTCGGAGGCTAGTAGATAGATAATGGGCGATGTGGAAATTAAAACATAATAATAATATGAATTTGCTCAATAAACTTGCACCCAAATGGGAAAAGACACAATACAACCCTTTTTCCTCTCTTTTGTGTGTGTGTGTGTTTGTTTCTAAAAATAAAATAAAAAAGGGAAGTGACATGGTAGAATGTTCACGGGTTAACTAATTGTGCAAGAATACATTTTTGACATTAATATTGATCATATTTCACTTGAAATTAAAACTTACCACAATTTTTTAGTTGGAGCTACACAAAATTGAATACATTCAAGATTGAATTCAATTTCCACTTCAAAATGAATATATTCCTTGTATCTATATTTTCAAATTTTCATAAAGCACGATCAATACCAATTTAACAATCAAATAGATAGTAGAAATTTAAAAAAAAATATATATATATACATATATATATGAGCTATCCTCCAATTGTATAATGATTATGAGGCTACTAATCCTCAATTTTATTAAATACAGGAAAACAAAAAAGTTGAACAAAAAATTACTTTTGGGTCAAACCCTTGCTTAAGCTTCAATTCATTTTTCAATCATACAAATACTTAGAAGGCCAAGCAAACACCATTTGCTACAAATTTTATAAGAAAAACACACACACACACACACACACACACACACACACACACACACACACACACACACACACACACACACACACACACACACACACACACTCTCAGTGTAGTTTAGTAATTTTAATATATACGAGTCGAGTTTGCATAATACTCACACCCGACCCGAACCCGCTACGTGTTGGTTTATTAAAACCCAAACTCGCCCTTAATGTTTCACGGGTCGAGTAAAACCCACCCCATTAGGGTCAAGTACCCGTGGATTAGGTAAATATTGCCATCCCCAACCCTACCATCCATTTCTGTCAATAATTATTATCATTGTCTATTCCTAAACTTTAATGGAGGATGACATTAATCTGATTCTTAATAGTTATATGATTTGTTGATATCATATTTTGTCCTACACAAAATTTTGATAGAGGTTTTAACCCTAAATTAAAGGATTTCATGGTTTTAATGGTTAAATCTCATTCTTTTTATTGGTTTTCATAAATTTTCATGCAATTGGCTAAATTTAATTGAGTTTTAATTGAAATCTAACTATGATTGGATTAATTATTTACTTTCAATTTTATATTTAAGCCCATAAAATTCTGTGTAATTTGATTGCTCATGGGTGAATATCAAATTTGAATTAGGTGAGATATCTCTTAATTAAAGAAATTACTCACTTTGCATTTTAACTATGAAAAAAGTATATAATTTTCTATGTAATGCGTGCTAAATTTATAGTACGATTTTCATGGAAAACTGTTACCATTTTGGGACTTTTTAATCAAGCATGCTATTGAGGCTTGAGCATCTATTTGATTAAGGATTTTAATTGATTTTTGCAAATTATGTGTCAAGTTTTTATCCTGGTCTAATTACTTTGTCATATTTGGTCCTTTATTTTTATCAAGTCATACATGTGATTTTTTCTATAGAAAAAAGGTTATACATGTGAATTATTTAGAAGTCAAGTTAATTTCTATTAATTAATGGGCATGATATAGTTCCTTAAGTGCATTGTAGTCCAAGTTTTAATCTATGCACAGGTAAATTGTAGGAACACAAATAAATTCACAACTTTTATCATAACTTGTCACGTAGCAAGTTGTAACAAAAATTGTGCATTTATTTGCGTTTCTATCATTTTCTGAAGCAAAAACCTCCTCTGCTTCATTACCCGAAAATCCCAGCCCTCTGGCAGTGATTTGATTTCCTGTGAACAACCTCACTGCAAACTCCCAAAATTTGCTACTTCAATCCCTCCAAAAGCTTCTTCGGCCCAACCTGAAACAATTAAACCTAAGCCCAACCCCAAGCCACAAGCACAAATTTTTAAAATTACAAATCAACCTCAAAACTTTCCAAAATCATAGGGTTGTGTTTTGCAATTTATCCAAATTATAAAGCTAAAACTTTAAAACGAAAAAGAACATTCACGAAGAGTTTTGGGCGGAACAGATTTGAGCAAAAGAAGAGAAGAAAAAAACCACCGCCGGACGCCGGAGCTCGTCTCAGTCGCCGAAAAAACCTATCGGTGGGCCTCTCTCTTTCTGATTTTGCAAGTTATTTTTTCTTAACATGTTTTCAGATATGTTTCTAAGGCTTTTGATAATTGTTTGTATTTACTTTCTACATCAAAAAATTAATATATATATCATGATGTATTCACAAATATTTTGTTGTCAATTTAGTTAAATTAATCTGCGTATTTCCAATAGTTGAAAAGTTGATGAATTATTCGTATAGATAGCATTCTTGTAGATATGGAAGTTTTATATTTTTTGTGTCGTGTATTACTGATACTGTTGTTGGGGTTCTTCAATGATAGGGCTAGCCACTATGATCAAGATTGTTTATTTGAAGTGTATTAATCTTAAATTTTTATTTATATTTATGAAGGATGATAAAGTTTAATAATAATAAAAAAACTTGAAAATACTGATCATATTGGTGGTGGGTACCATTTCCTTATAACACAAAAGCCCCATAATGTAGTATTTTTTGTTGTTGTGTTGTTGTGAAGTATGGAAAATAGAGGCTAGGATGCACGGATACTCCGTTTTGCTCAAAATACCTGTATCTGATAACTTTTCATACCTTGATAGTGAGAGAGAGCCGAAACTTGTAAGAGTTTTTATTTAAATTTACCTTGATAGTGAGAGAGAGCCGAAACTTGTAAGAGTTTTTATTTAAATTTTATATATGGTTTCAATATTGAACACTTATCTAATTATCTATTTATTATCCTTTTGGATCTTAGTTTATATTCTAAACATCATTTAATGGCCATGAAGTCGCTTTATTATCCATTATTGCTATTAAATTGATATATGCTTAACAATATATGAAAAATAAATGCTTAACAATGTGTAAAAATATAATTAAAATATTTAATAAGTAATTAATACACATATCTCCGCCGTATCGTATCCTAGTTTTTCAGAGAATTGTCGTATCGTATTATACCCATAAACATACCTGTACTTGTGCATCTTAGAATAGAGCTTGGGCCTTGGTTCGATAGCAAGTGCCTTGTATCCAAAAATGACGGGGATTTCGACTTTGGAATGACCTTTGTAAAAAATAATTGGAGGTAGATTGCCTACTAATCACCTCTCTTTAAACCCTATAAAATAGTTTTGTGCATTGGGTACAATCTTTTTTTATTGAGAAGTATGGATTAACAGTGTAATGCAAGATTTCTGTGATGTTTTCTTATTGAAATGAGTATATGAATAGGGTGGCTTGATGTGGTTGCAGTTTAGTTTAGGGTGATGGATGGTTATTAAGCAAAGTTGCTTGTTTGTTTCATCTTTTTAAACTCTTAAACTAAATTCTGTGTGTTAATCCGGAGTAACTTCACTTTGGTGTCAGGTATAATATTGAGGATGGAACACAGAAAGTCCAGCTGAAAAGCAGACTTCACCTTCTGCCACATCCCCACCACCTATCACTTCATGTCGAAGAAGAAGAATGAGCAAGCCACATTCCTGGAGGATGTGAAGGACCACATCGATGAGTTCATCAATGCATCTATGGATGAACACAAATCTTGCTTTAAGAAGACTATCCAAAAGGTTTTTATTTTTACCCCTTTCAACTGCATCCTCCTTGCGTTACCCGTCTTTGCTTGTTACTTATTGTTTAGTTGAAATTCAATTCAACTGTTTGTGTTTGTTGCTGATCATGTAGTTGAAATTCAATTTCAGATGTTTGGAATGTCAAAGATTGTTGCAGAGAGAAGTTCTGAAACTAAGGAAGTTGTAAGCACTCTGCCCTTCAAACAACAGTCTCAGATTAGAATCTCTCCCCTCTGTTGATAGCTTGCTGCTTGGTTTTAGAAATAAGATTTTGGTAAGGATAACAAGTTGTGCCATATGTGACTGTTAAAATCTTAATCTGAATATCATTCTTGGATATTATGTAGAAGTTCCATAAACAACAGACACTGTTCATGAGCATTATGCGGTTTTGCTACTCAGGTCTTGTTTAGTGACTGCTCCTACTAATGTTGAATCTAGTGGGAATCAGTTTGTTGTTGAAGCTATTAACCCTCTCTGAAGCATATTTGCCTAATCTCTCTAGGAAATGTTAGTGATGGTTTTCATCTCATGGGAGATCATCTAAAAGCTCTTGTACTTCTAAAATATGTTGACTTCTCCACGTCTATGATGATGGCTATGTGCCGAAAGGGCCTCTGAAAGGCACTTCCATACACATTAATTGGAAAGACTAGTATGAAATTGTGAAAGATCTCGCAAACCTTCCACGTCTATTATAGTTTTATACAAAGAATAAAGCTTGGCTCTAAACATGTTTGAAACCTTAGACTCCAACTACTCACTAATAGAAAGATGACACGTCTTCTATCATATGAAATGCACATAACCACCTCGGCTGCAGCTGATCATGCTTTCTTTTTTTTTTTTTTTTTTTTTTTTTTAAAATCTAAAATTCTCCTTTATATATATATATATATATATATATAGGAGATGAGAAAATGCAGAAAAATGGTAGAAAAAATGTTTTCCATAACTTTTTAGAAACACAACTAAACACTTGAAAAATTTTTTGACAGTGTTTTAGGAATGAAACTAAACACAAACCAAGTTTAATTGTTGTTATATTAAATATACATGAGTTGTCAACTGCCGACTGTGCTGATACCAGCAGCGACGGTGGTTTGTGTCCAGATGATTACCGACAACTTTCACATATTAAGCCAACATGAAAGTGACTGTATATCAATGAAAATTTGGATTTGAGAAAGAAACGTGTTTATTTTTTCCTCTCTCTCTCTCTTAAACGTCATGAGTTTGAAGAAGACAATGACTTTTCGGTCATGAAATTTTTGGAGGGTAGGTTGGATGTGTGTCAATCGCTGCTATACATATTTGTTGTTAGTAAAGAAGAGTAGCTGCCGCTCTACAAATGGCATAGTCTTGTCCATCCCAACCCAAACCAAGTACGGTTTGAATGAAAGGTGAAACAGCCAAGTTTATTAAACAGATATGCATGCATCTCCATCCAAGTAAAGCTTCCATATCAGCCACTATTTTTTTTATTTAAATTTCATATCCAAAGAAAAGTAGACGTTGAAATTCTAGTACTAGGCCCTTATATAAGATGGTAGGTACAACTAACCCTCTCCCTCTCCCTCAATTGGAATGTAAAAAATGATTTGCTGGTGTGTTCATTTTTCTTGCACCACTTATAATTGTGTTATCACGTGGGCCGTGGGGTCACCTGGGCAGGCTTGCCACTGTTCAAACCTGCAACTCCCTAATTTTTTACAACTAGAACCTCAAGTTCTTCTATGCATCAGAATATAGTACTTGTCCCTAAAAACATCAAACTGGAAATATTCACTTTCATAGCTCACACATATGTACCCATAAACTGGGCCTTTTGGGTGTGTGTGAGTTGAAAATTTACCTGTTCCAAATGCAAATTTAAATTTTTATATACTTTCCATATTCTGAGAAAAGAAAAGATAAGAAAGAAACCAGGAAAATATAAATAAGATTTAACAAAAAATGAAAAAAGAGGGGCATCCGGAGGTACAATCCTTTATTAAAAGAGGAATCAGTTCAGCAATGAGATTCAAAGATAGCACGTAAACATTGTTCAAAGCTGTTCCTTGTGGGATGGGATTGGAAGTTAGAAGGAACATCCAAGAAAAATAGTCAACCTATTGCAGATGCATATTTAAAAACATTCTCTATTTTTCCATATATTTGAAAAATATAAAGAGAATACAAGAAGCTATGGGGAAGAGTATGAGTATGCTCCACCACATGAACAATGAAGGGATCACTCTATTTAACATAAACACAACGAATATCATCCCTCTCGTACTGTGAAGGCAATTTGTAGTTGGATTTAGGGGATTCAGTGTAACCAAGTTATTACTATTTTTTTTTTCTTTTCTGCGGAAAAAAAAGAAAAAAAAAAAAAGAAAAAAAAAAAGAAAAAAAAAAGCTTTCACATTACCAGACTTGAAAATGAAAACAGAGACAATGAACATGATAGAAAAAATTAATTGAATTCTGAGTCTAACATCTTGATCTAAATTGCATTTTCACTAGAAATTGTGGATTGACATTGACTAGTTCAGCTCTACAAATTCCCTAACTAAATAACAGCCTCCTGCTTCAGTCTAAACACTACATTATTGAACACATTTCTTGCCAATTTTCTCTTTCGTGTAATTATTATTAACTCAAAATCACTTTGAACTAATAACTTATTTTTTCCCTTGGGGTCCTGCTGGTTTGATAACACACAACACGCACCTTCATTCCATGTGTTTGTGTATCAATGTGTTGGATGGAGCAGCAATAAGTGGAGCAGACTCAGCTGGTTTGGTTTTGGGTAGTCTTCTGTCCTTGCTGCTTTGACTTGGTTCTCAGGCATGCATGGCATCCATTTTAAAAATCTGGTATGCCACTTGACGTGTGATGAATACTCAGCTACCAATTTGAAAAACATTGATGATTTATCCTCTAATAGTCGCATTGGAGTATCAAACTCTGCAACTCGGCCTGCAAAATTATCAAAACAAGTTTCATGAGCAAAGAACATGTGTGCATTTCCCCCAACCTTAAATGCCAACCAGAAACAGAAAACAGAAGCCACAGAAAAATCAGGTAGTGGAAATTAATATTAAGATAATTCAGAATCATGCCCTGTCAGACCCAATTCCAAAGGGTTTCAAGGAGTTCAGATTTTCTTTTAGTTTCCTGTGTCAATTTGGGAAATAAACAATTGATCATGTATCTACAGTAATAGGAGCAATAATAGCTGCATCCAGTGCAAAAAAGGACAGTCAAATCATTGGAAGGCCATAAGCACATGAAAAACTTTCTGAAATTAATCTCCCGTCAAAACTCATATTATTGAAGTTACTTTTAGTTATCTGAATAAAATCTCTTATACATGGATTATGATTGAATAAAGTGAACCAGACCACCAATAAGGCTATCACAATCTGGGCGGTGGACTTGGTGGGGCATAATCTACAGCAATATGCCTAAATTTGCTTTACATTCATATGTATGGATAGTTCAAAAAAATTTCTATAGGAAAACCCTCTTACAACCAAATTGGAAGATCGTAGTATAAAATGAAACAAATGTAATGGATACAGTTTTTAATGATCTTGTAACACTTCCAAGTATGCACCCTTTTCCAGCCACATTTTCCATATAACATTCTTAACCCTTCCTTAACAGATACATCTACCAATGGGATGTATAAAAACCATGATGAAAACTGAACATTTAGATATATAACCTAACCTATATGAAATACCACTTGAGTTCATTAGTACTAATCACAAATGTCACACTGAGGCTAGACCTATATGTCGCAATGAATTAATAAGTTCAGAGTTAAACTTTACATACCATCACTGAGTACCAGAACTAGATCGCTGTCAATAACAGTTGGAATACGGTGTGCAATTGTGCATACAGTACAATTCTTAAACTCAGTTCGAAGAATCTTCTGGATGAGATTGTCAGTGGCTGAATCAACTGATGCTGTTGCTTCATCAAGCACCAGTATCCTTGCCTGCTTAAGCAAAGCCCGACCAAGGACACAAGTTGCCGCTGACCCACGCTCCAGTTATCTCCATTTTCAAGCACTGCAAAACAAAGTACAGCCGATCAATCACACATAACTCCAAAGCTTAGTGAAACAGAGAAATTTACAACATAATTATAGTAGGTGATATCTTGCCACATACCCGGTGCATCAAGTTTTTGCTCCTTAGCACGATTATCTCTCCAAGTTGAGACTTATCAAGTGCCTGTGCCAAATCAAAATACACCAATAGTCAGGGGCATATTATCATACATAATCACTATTTATTTTAAATTATTTTATAATCTATTATAATTTTTGGTTCTTATATAAACTTGGTCTTACACAATGTGCATTTGCGGGTTTGAGTCCAGGAATCAGCCTCTCCCAAATAAAATTGTGGGTAAGGCTGCTTATCAATCACCTCTCCCAGACCCCGCAAAATTGGGAGCTTTGTGCACTGAGTACGACCTTTATTTTGAAATATTTTCTTTTGTTTACATATGATTCTTGAATAAGCTGTGCTTCACAGATGAATGAAACAATATAAACTTCAACAAAAAAAAAAAAAAAAAAAGCACAACGGAATTTTCTTGATTACCAAACTTCTTAGAACCTTTCTGAAATTCAGAGGTGAAAAAAGAAAAAGGAAAAAAAAAAAAAAAAAAGGAAGTGAATTAAAGTCGATACTAACCTGCCAAATTTCATGATCTGAATGCTCTTCAAGGGGATCAAGATTGTTCCTAATGGTACCTTCAAATAAGGTAGGATCCTGAGGTATGATACTCAGACGACTACGAAGATCATGGAGGCCAATTTTTGAAATATCAATGTTGTCTATAATGATCCTCCCACCTCTGGTTCAATTAATCGAAACAAAGCCTGGATCAAAGTAGATTTACCACTTCCAGTACGCCCAACAATTCCAATCTTCTTTCCACCAGGAAATTTACAGGTTACATCATGAAGAACCACAGGCAGATTCTCCTTATAACGAACCTACATAGGGAAAAGGGGGTGGGGGGGAGAGAGGAGAGAGAGGAAGGAATAAAAAAGGGAAAACATCAGCAACAAAGTTCAAATGCCAAGAAACCTTTATCGTCAATTTTGAAAAAGCACAAGCATGTCAAGGTCAAACTGAACTGCAAACCTTTAAGTCATTCATTTCAATTGTTCCATTCTCAGGCCATGAGGATGGAGGTCGAGAGTCCTCAATAATCGCTGGGCTTCTCCTGGAATTTGGCTGTACTGATAAATCCTTTCTATGGAAATAATTTTGTTTTCAAGCTTGCAAAAGCTAAGTATCCATCGCGATAGGCGTGCATTCAAATTAAGGCCATATGTCACAGCAAGTCCTGCCATGCCTACAGAGAAGAAGCAACCATGCTTAGCAAAAGTAATTATCAAAAATTAAGGCATTTGATCAGGTACCTACTTTGGAACTTCCATCTCACATTTTACTCTTCCATTATTATTTTCAAAAATCAAGTAATTTTTTCATCAGTTGCCTCCCAACAACCAAAAATATATGACGAACACAAATCAGTAATCTTAAGCTACCATACATGTGCACAAAGAACATTTTGTGACTTAAAAAGCATTGAAGTGGCATGCCGAAAACACAAGTCAACACAACTGAATAAATTAGAAAAGGAAAAGGAAAAGGAAATATCATGTGCAAAGTTAGTTTTTGACAATGAGGGCTCTCAATAGGTGGGCGTGTAAAGTCCGATGGTAAAAATACCACATTGCGGAAATTAATAGTCCATTACACCAACTACCAGCAGTTTTTTCTGTCTGGAGTGTATGCTTACACTTTTGCAGAAGGTAGAAGATTCAAAGGAAAAGAGATGAAGCATCGCATTATTTTATTAAATGAAAAAGAAATACAAGATACAAACAGAGGCTCAGACAGACATGTTTTAAAGCTAAGGCTACAAATAGAGGCCCAGACGAGCCTGACCTAAAGCTAACTAGAGGGAATGGGGCAAAGGCAGGCCTGTTTCAAGGCTACCAACAACTCCTGGGCCGGTGTGGTGGTGCCGGCGACAAGAGAGGAGCAGACGCATGGGCGCCTGGCAGCCCCTCCTCATGACGTTCCCTTGATTCTCTCCTAACCCCACTGCGGTTGGCCGTTGGAGATGGCAACACCCGAGAACCAAACATGACGTAATCTTGCGCGTCTCCTCCGGCAGGAATGCACCCTGGAGAAGAGCGTTATGTACTTTAGGGACCTCTCTTAGCCGCTTTGCACGGCACAATCCGGTGACGCCCAAATTTTGCCACGCCAGAAGTCTGACGCGGACTATTGCCCGCAGCGGCTCTCGGTCGAGGGAGAGGGCCTTTAGCCTGTAAGCCTTCACTCCCATTTGGGGCTGTCCCATTTCTCCAAACTCTTATCACAAGTCTGACAGGGTTATTGAAGGAGCTCGGAAAGTTGGGTTATTTATATATATATATATATATATATATATTTTTTTTTTTTTTTGGTGGCACATCCTCGTTAACCTTCCGTAAACTAGTTATTTAGGAACGATCGTCCGTTGCGCCTGTTAGTGCACAAATTCTTCCCACAGACGGCGCTAATTGTAAGGACTCAATTTGGATTGGACCCAAAAAAATGTTGGGTTTCTTGCCCAACAAGCCCAAACAATACATTCTTAGAGAGTGGGATGAAGAATTAGACCCTAACAGACAGGCAACTCTAAAAACAGAAATTCCAACCATTGGAGGTCGAGGCATCCAGGCAGCTCCTTAAGGTCGCTCCTCGGCACTGATCCGGGGAGCTTCCTCCCTTTCCCTTTTTCTCTTTTCTTCTTTTTTCTTCCTCTCCCCTCCCCCCCCCCCTTTTCTGTTCTGTTTGGTTCTTCTTATATAGCCCCCTCTCCTTTTTCTCTTTCTTCCATCTGTTGATCATCCATGTGCTTTCCTTCTGACCAGCCATCCCATCAACTGTACTATCAGTACTCAAGTGATTCACAGTGACCAAGGTTATCTAGTCTAGGAGTCACATCTCCATTAATGTGGCCAGGGGGTTAGGTGAGCGCATTTATTGTGGAGGTGACAACCTCTCCTAAACTAGTTTTCCCTCCCCCACCACTTGGGGTTAGTCTTGGTCTGCCGAGGACAGGGATATCCTCGGCGGGGATTCTAAGAGCTTAGGTCTTCATACATCGTCTTCGTACAATTCTTCTTCCTCAGCATGGGCCCTGGGCCAGATGTGAAGTGGGCCAAGGTTACCAGGCCCACAGGCCCCACAAGTAATATTTTGTTAATGTTTGCCATTTTAATACTTTTATTTTGTCAATCTCTTATTCAACGATAAGAAATTTTACTAGTTGAGTTAATTGGAACCCATAATACTAAGACTTTTTAATAGGCCTAAGATCCTCCTAAGATCCATCTTTGAATATGTAAGAGAGCTTTTATCTGTTGTGCTCCTAATAGGATGGAAAACTTTAGTTTTATTTTTTATTTTTTATTTTTATTTTTTTGCTTAGATATTAGGGTGAGCTAATTTAATCATAATTTGGGTAATTTGTTGTTGATTAATCCTGATTTACTAAACCCTTTTGGGCCAAAACAGCAACTAGGGATTCTGCTAAAGTTCGTTAACGAGCATTAAATGAAGTTGGCATGCTTCTTATGGGTAAATGTGGTCAGGCCAAATTTTAAGTCACATAGAGCAGCTCAGGTATCCTTGTGGGTGTAACTAGCCAGCACTATTTAGGGTCAAACTAAAGTATCTTGGTGGCTAGGATTTATATTTAACAGAAAAACTAGCTCGCAAATCACAACCTATTTCTCTTGACTAGTGGATTACTAATGGGTCCCAATAGTACCAGGTCAGGCGGTGGGTCATGAGTTATTTAGTGATGTTTTTAAATTTACTAACCCTTTTTAATCCAAATGAATTGCATAAATATAAGACATTTATATTTTACTTATTAATTAATATTAAAATGCATCAGCAGAAACACATCACACACTTTTTTTTTTTTTTTTTTATTTTATAAAGATGTCATTCATCTCTATTTCTATAAAATTAGGAAGATACATCAAGATGGTGTTGGATGAAAGATGGAATTTTTTCCATCCAAACTACCATCTCCAAAATACATTATTTATATCTACCATCTTCGAAAACTTCATCACACAATTAAGTACATATAAAGATAAGAAATATCATGAATTTGTTATTTTATTCCATAACGTGGTATATTATTGTTCATAATCAAGCTACATTTTTAGTAACTTTGTTTTTTATGAGATAATTTTTGGCGCCTTCTGCAATTTTTGCTACTAGGTCAGTAGTGACATAGGAGGTATTTGCAACGGCTCTTCCTTGACATCATACTCAATTGTGCTTTTGATTATGCATGAATCATTGTCCTTCTCTATGATTTCGAAGTGAACACAAAAAAGAGAAAGGCCTAAATCAAGATATCCTCCTTCCATCACCTCTAGTTCTTTCATGCGTTTCTCATTGTCATACTTTGTGAACTTCTCTCTTTGCACAAAAAAACCCATGTGAGCCTAATTCATTAGAAAGGAAGTTTAATTAATGGAAAAAAGGATGGAAGTAACTATTCAAATTGAAACTTAAAAGAGAACATAGAAGCATAAGCAGTCTACAACCACCTACTTAGCCTACAACCACTCCCACTCACAAGTCACAAATTTGGTCAAAGACTCAAAAGTGTAAAAGGACAAAAACTTAAAACTCAAAAACACTACAAACAATAAACACACACAGAGAGAGAGAGAGAGAGAGAGACGGTCAAAGACTCAAAACTAAAAAAAAAATTAAAAATTTATATCAAAAGACTGTAACCACAGACACGCTGAAAGAGAGTTTATCGAAAGACTATAAAACACACTGAAACGGAGAGAGAGAGAGAGAGAGAGAGACGGTCAAAGACTCAAAACTAAAAAAAAAATTAAAAATTTATATCAAAAGACTGTAACCACAGACACGCTGAAAGAGAGTTTATAGAAAGACTATAAAACACACTGAAACGGAGAGAGAGAGAGAGAGAGAGAGAGCTGAAATCCCAGATCAAGCAGCGGTGGTGGTGATGCAACCTTACTTGGTTAGACTTGGACTTGCTATTTTTTTTTTTTTTCCCCTGAAGTTTATAAGCTAAATTTAGCTGTGCTTAAAAAAATTAGGTTCAAGGTCAAGTTGTGCAAATTTTTATTTTCAGAGGGTCAAATTTTTTTTTTAAAAGATATTATATAATTTTTTTTTTCCAAAGGGTTCATTTGAATCCCTTGCCTTCAACTTAGCCCCACCCATGAATCCTTGATACTAGGGTCATATTAAATTGTCTACATTGTAGATAAAAATATTAATAACCCTATTCATCAATTTTTTTTTTAAGTTGTTAATAATTTGATAGTTGGGAGAGAAGAGATTTGAACCTTATACATTTTGGTTGAAAACTCTTGGGAGAACTAATTGAGTTAGAAGGCTCTCGGAAACATTACTCATCAACTTGCAAAGCTATTTTCAAATTTAAATGTTTTCAGTGTCAGATATAGCTAACATTGAGTGGTTTATTTCATAAATGCATTATAGATTTTCTTATGAGTTATTCACTTTATTCTGTAGCATGTTTTATTTTATTTTTATTAAAATTGTATATATTGTATGAGTTTAAATTGACTCATTTATTTTGATTTTTAAGTTTATTTGCTTATGTACAACTTTTTACAAGTATATGTTTTTTATGCTAATATAAACTTTTTTGAAAGCCTCATTTTTTTTTTTAAAGTACAAATATACTTCTGCAAACTTTTAACATGTTGTTAAGCCTCATTTTCTTTGTTATTTACTTTTTTCTTTAGCATGTTATATATATATATATATATATATTTTTTTTTTTGGTTAAAATTGTATATATTGTATGAGTTTAAATTTACTCATTTCTTTNAACAAACAAAGTCATAAAAAAAAATAAAAAAAAAAAAAAAAAAAAAAAAAAACTTAAAACACAAAACTAAATCTCATCAACCAAAATAGAGTTCTAAAGAATACAAAACTTTATCAAGCTAAAATAGAAATGCAAGAAAAATAAAAATAAAAATCCACAAAAAAATTGAGGGAGAAAGAGTGGGAAATAACCACTTTTTTGGTGAGAGAAAATTATGTAAAGAATAGAAGAGAGAATGAAAAATTTATACTAAGAGGATGATAATAAAAAGAAACATAATAAAGGAAGATAAAAGGAAAGAGCAAAAGTGATATCAACGTAGAATGTTTGGAGAGATGAAAAGGTAAAGAGAATGAGAAAGGTTGGAGAAAGTGTAAATGTTAAAAAAAAAATAATGAGTACAATTTGATGAGCACAATTTTCTTTTATTTGAATTTAAGTAAAATATTACATTTTTTATTTTTTAAAACAAAAAGAGAGAAAATATAAATAATTTAATGATAAGGAGGATGTGGTTGAATTTAAATATTGAGTAAAATAGAAGAGAAGAAAAAAAAATAAGAAAAATTAAAAGATATAACAACAAACACTAAATTATCCAAATTATGCTATATGATTGTATACTATTTTATTTTTATCTACTACCTTTAATTTTTTTTATAATGTAATTGGATAAAATTTAACAATCAAAGAGCAAAATAATAATAATAATAACTTAAAACACAAAACAATATCGTATCAATCTAAATTAGAGTTCTTAAAAACACAAAAATTTATCAACCTAAAGCGAAGATGCAATAAAAAATAAAAATCCACCAAAACATTAAGAGAGAGAGAGAGAGAGAGAGAGAACATTTTTGTGAGAGAAAACTATGCAAAGAATGAAAAAAAAGTGACAAATTTATAGTAAGAGGGAAAGGATAAAAAGAGACAAATAAAGAAAGATGAAGGGAAAAATGAATAGAAATATTAAAGTAGAGGGTAGTGGGGAAATGAAAAGGTATGGGAAGAAGAAGGGTTGGAGAAAGTGTAAATATTTAAAAAATAAGTGAATGTAAAAAAAATTATAGGAAAATTGGAATAGAAATATTAAAGTAGAGAGTAGTGGGGAGATGAAAAGGTAAGGGAAGAACAAGGGTTGGAGAAAGTGTAAATATTTAAAAAATAAGTGAATGTCAAAAAAATTATAGGAAAATTGGAATAGAAATATTAAAGTAGAGGGTAGTGGGAAGATGAAAATGTAAGGGAAGAAGAAAGGTTGGAAAAAGTGTAAATATTTATAAATAAAAAAAAAAAGTGAATTAATGTAAAAAAAAAATTATAAGAAAATTGGAAATAAAAAAGAAATATATATAAATGTTAAAACCGATAAAGATGAATATGTAAAGTCAATAATCTATTTATTTATATTTTTTTGTTAAAAAATAGGAATAAATAATAAATAATAATTATGTGATGAATGACGTGGTGATAAGGTGGCGCAATAGGAGCTCAATAACAATAAATGTCACACTTCATCTTTTAGTAATATATAGATAGATGTGTGGTTGATACTCGGTAGATAGTCTTTCTCACAAATTTGGAAAGTCTGTTACCGGACTCGAACCCGCAACATATTTCTTTGGCGGAGGGTACTTGCCATCACACAATTGTCCAATGATTATTAACATTGGGTAATTCCATCAATAGACATTGTCCTTGTTTCTTCTTTATTTTTATTTTTTTTGAGAACGTTGTTTCTTCTTTATTTAAAATCACATCATGCACCCACTGTTTGAGAATAAATGCCTTCGCCCCAAAAGTCTGAGGACTCTGTTGTAGAACTTTCTGTTTTAAGGTGCAGTACCTTCTTTATATGATTCATTACCAATTGAGGCATCATTCCATTCCTTGATCTTAGCTTCCACTTATGGAATCCTCCTTTATTTCTACTCTTTTTCATTGGCTCTTCAAATTAGTCTTTTCGAAGATGTGTCATCAACATCATCCTTCTAGGTGTTGATTGGACCCCTTCAGCAACTTATGATCTTTTACCAGTCAAATCAAAGAATCCTTCGTCTCACTGACAAGTACAGTCTGCTCTCTCATAAATCATTTAGGGGAACAAACCCCCGTTTATTGAGCTAAATTTTGTGTTTTCTTAAATGCGTATATGAAGACGTAAAAAGCTCTAAATTTGTTTTGTTTGATCAGAATACCTACCTTACCTCCATTCAAACATTCTGTTAGCAAGCTAGGATGATAGAACAAAAGTCTCCACATGACTGACCCTAGCACAATTATTTTCATTTGTTGGGTTGAGCTTTCTATATATCCTAAGAATGCAAATGTTACTTCTCCTTACATTTCATTAAAATTCTCAGTGGCCAAGTTGCGGGATATGTAGCACAGGATTTGGAATAAATGATTGATTCATCAGGGTTTTTTTTTTTCTCATAAGGAATGATAAATTCTGATTAATCAAAACACAGGTACAACTCCTTCTGAGCATAAACCACAAACTCCAAACTGAAAACAAGCATCTCAGCTACACCAAGTTCCTACTAGAGCAATCCTACAACTAGACAACCAGCAAATCAATAAATTCAAACACGAATAAACAATTTATGAAAGCAGCACACTGTTAGGAATCTTCTATATGCAGCACAGAAATCCTGTTCTGGATTGTCCTTCATATGCTTACACTACATAATTCTTCTCCTAACATCCTGACATACCAGCCGCTCTTCTGAGTTAACACTTCTCCCCATGCACTTGTTTATTTACTTATATTTGATTGTTAGATGAATTATTGGTTTGTTTTTCTTGGTCCTTACTAATCTTTGCTAAATCATTATTGTTTCATAGAAATGGATATTTTTGTGTCTTAGGCATGAAGAATCTTCATCTGCAATACCTAAGTCCGAGTTTGTAGAAGATAAATTATCAGAAGAATTGGTGAAGCTTGGATTCAATCAAATAAATGATGTGCAGAAAGATTGGATTTCAATACTTAGAAATGTAGGATTATCTTTTGCAACATTTGTGCAATGATCTTCAGTCTTTGGATGAGGATTATTTGTTTGCCCTTTTTCTTTCTATTGTTTTGGGTTTTGTTACTGATTAATTGAAGTTTACGCCTCTAAGGGAAGATTGATTTTTAATGCTCTTTCTCTCTCTCTCAAATAATTTTTTTTGTCTCCATGCATCAACATGGTCTTGATGGATGCACTACTTTGTTGCACATACCCAAAATGATTTCTGATCTCATTTTTATTTTTTTTCCATTAAAAAAAGGATTGTGATATCATCGTTCAGTTTTCATGTCACTAATGTAAATGAATTCATCTGTATATAATTTTCTTCCTAATTAAACCCTGAACCCAATAAAGACTAAAGGCATAAACATAATCCTAATACCTTGTTACTAGTAAAGCCTGGTGCTTGCTCACCTTTACATGTTTTAGTTAATGATTTCTGAAGTCTGAACCCCATTCCCTTAAAATGCTCTAACCAAACAGTATTTAATATTGGTTGGTGCATGAATATTATGGACCTATAGGCCATAGCCTTAGTATTGAAATAGACCTGATCTTTTTTTACTTCATAACTATCACAAGCAAAATGTACTGAAAATTAGATGAAGTGTTAGTTAATTTCAGTTTAAAGAGTTGTTGCACATAGTGTTTTTCACTAGTATAATATTTTTCCTCTTTAAAGAATGATAACCAAGTGTTTTGCACATTTCAGGATTGATGACTATTTTGTGATAATTTTGTAGGTTACAGATGCACTTTTTGGTGCATAACCTTGAACAGTGCCACGAACAGCAAAGAACATAATACAGGTAAAGCATTCGGTTTATATTACCTTGATGTTATGTGGCATTCATCTTTTGGTGCTAATTTTTCTAGTTACCAGTTACCATATAAATTTATTTGTCGTTCAAACCCCACATTTCCCTCCACCGTTATTTACCTATTTAAAAAAAGTTTGAACCCTATATTGTTATCATGGTTTTAGAGTTTAGATTTATATTCAAATTTAGTTATGTCCAAGATTGAGGAGATATGTCCCATGTCTGTAGTTCAAACCCCATCTTCCCCTGCTCCATTATTTACCTATAAAAAAATGTTTGAACCCAATATTGTTATCATGGTTTTAGAGTTCAAATTTATATTCAACTTTAGTTATGTCCAAGATTGAGGAGATATAACCTAGACATTTTTCTCTCTCCCGCTGGGGGAGAGAGAAAGTCTTTCTCTCTCCCTCAGTAGGAGTTTTTGCTTTCTCTTGCCTGGTACAAGCTCTCTCTCCCAATTCGGGTAGTTTGTCTAAATCTTTGAAGCTTTCAAGGTCCCCTCAGCAACATGGATCTAGCTACCACTAGGGGACTTCTGATTTTTCTTCTCACCATGGTTAAGGAAGTTGTTTGCGCCGCTACAGCCATGAGATCGGACAGCCTTGATGTGCGCATGCGAGCTTCCAAGTCCACTCCAAGATCTGCCTGGAAGATGGGTTTGGATCTAAGGTATGCAGATAGAGGAATAATGATCTTCCAGTTCATCAGATCGAGCCTTCAATCGGAGTGGCTTCCTTCCTTTTGCTCTATTTGTGGTGTTTTGGGTTTTGGTGGGTTTCTCGGGTCTGAATTTCAAGATCTATCCGATTGGAGGATGGGGGTTATTGTGAAACATTGTGCTGCTTGCCGAGGCGGGTTGGAGGAAGAACGAAGAGAGGAAGATTCCGGTCAAAGTCCGGTGGCTGTTGGTCCGAGCCTGGGTACGGAGAAAGCCAGAAGTTCATCTGTGCTGGCAGTCTGCTCCTTAAGCCCAGCACCTTCCTCTGTTGAGCACGCAGGTGTTTCCCTTTGGTCCTCTGAGGACAAAAATCGGTTTTGGGCTTTCAATTGTTTTCTTCTTCGGCCAAAGGACTTCCCTGTCCGAATACCACAAGTAATTTCTCTCCTCTTAATGAGCCCACCACTTGAGCCAAAGCAAAGAGATCCCAAATGGTTAATAAGCAAACTCCTAAATTTTGCTGTGCTCTTGGGTTCTTTGAGGAGTGTGGTGTGATATTGTTTGTGTTTTTCTCTAGTGATTGTATGCTATCTCTGTTGTAACTTTCCTTTAAGTTGAATGAATATTTCATGTTTCTTATCAAAAAAAAAAAAAAAAAGATTGAGGAGATATGTCCTAATAAAACTATTTTCATGCTAGAGATCTTGCTGAGAAATAGTTGCAAATAAGAAATGCTTAGATATGATCGATTTTACTAGAACAATTTTCTGAATTTAATAAAGCTTTATCCAACAAAAAAACAGTCACAAATAAGGGATGCTCATTCAACTACCTCAACCATCCAACCTGAGCATTAAGGGATATATTTGAAAGAATGAGTGGGTGGGTATCAGGTTGGTCCTCCAAAAAATGGAATATTATGTTTCACAAATATGATTTTCAAAGTTGGGCTTCAGAGTGCCCTTGCTATTCCAAGGTATAATATTCATGGATAGAAGATGGTTGGGGTTGGGACATCCATTAAAAGGAGGGAGCTGTAACAACCCAAGGAAAAGCGCTAGCCATATCTGCGTTACACCTCAAAAGGACTAGTTACAATTGAGGCTCCATGTACTTGTTAATAAAGCCCAGTTTAACCCAATAAATACCCGATATGGGACTCATCATACATCCACACATATCACACAATCAATCAAATTGGGGCATCACAATCTCCCCTACTTAAATCTTTAACGTCCTCGTTAGGGTCCACTTTGTGGGATAGTGTCTCTGAGCCCACATGGAGTTACCAGACCAGCTCTGATACCATATGTAACAATTCAAGGAAAAGCGCTAGCCACATTTGCGCTATACCTCAAAAGGACTAGTCACAATTGAGGTTCCTTGTAGTTGTTAATAAAGCTCAGATCTAACCAATAAATACCCGATGTGGGACTCATCACACACCCACACACATCACACAATCAATCAAATTGGGGCATCACAATCTTCCCCACTTAAATCCCTAACGTCCTCGTTAGGGTCCACTTTGTGGGGTAGTGTCTTTGAGCCCACATGGGGTTACCGGGTCGGCTCTGATATTATACATAACGACTCAAGGAAAAGTGCTAGCTACATCTACGCTATACCTCAAAAAAACTAGTCACAATTGAGGCTCCTTGTAGTTGTTAATAAAGCCCAATTCAACTCAGTAAATACCCGATGTGAGACTCATCACACACCTACAAACATCACACAATCAATCAAATTGGGGCATCACAATCTCCCCCACTTAAATCCTTAATGTCCTTATTAAGGCCCACTTTGTGGGGTAGTGTCTCCGAGCCCACACGAGGTTACCGAGCCATTGTGATGCCCCAATTTGATTGGTTGTGTGATATGTGTGGGTGTGTGATGAGTCCCATATCAGGTATTTACCGGGTTGAACTAGACTTTATTAACAATGTAAGGAGCCTCAATAGTAACTAGTCCTTTTGAGGTGTAGCGCAGATGTGGCTAGCGCTTTTCCTTGGGTCATTACATATGGTATCAAAGCCGGTCCAGTAACCTCGTGTGGGATTAGAGACACCACCCACAAAGTGGGCCCTAACAAGGACGTTAAGGATTTAAGTGGAGGAGATTGTGATGCCCCAATTTGATTGATTGTATAATGTGTGTGGGTGTATAATGAGTCCCACACCAGGTATTTACTAGGTAGACCTGGGCTTTATTAACAACTACAAGGAACCTCAATTGTGACTTGTCCTTTTGAGGTATAGCGCAGATGTGGCTAGCGATTTTCCTTAGGTAGTACATAAAAATTGTGATGCCCCAATTTGATTAATTGTGTGATGTGTGTGGGTGTATGATAAGTACCACATCGGGTACTTACTGGATTGAACTGGGCTTTATAAACAACTACAAGAAGCCTCAATTGTGACAAGTTCTTTTGAGGTATAGTGCAGATGTGGCTAGTACTTTTCCTTGGGTCGTTACATATGGTATCAGAGCTAGGTTGGGTAACCCCGTGTGGGCTCGGAGACACTACCCCATAAAGTGGACCCTAACGAAGACATTATGGATTTAAGTGGGGGAGATTGTAATGCCCCAATTTGATTGATTGTGTGATGTGTGTGGATGTGTGATGAGTCCCTCATCGGGTATTTACTAGGCTGAACTGGGCTTTATTAACAACTACAAGGAGCTTCAATTGTGACTATTTCTTTTGAGATATAACGCAGATGTGGCTAGCGCTTTCCTTAGGTCGTTACATACAAATGTGGCTAGCGCTTTTCCTTAAGTCGTTACATATCGTATCAGAGCTAGTCTGGTAATCCCGTGTAGGCTCAGAGACACTATCCCACAAAGTGAGCCCTAAAGAGGACGTTAGGGATTTAAATGGGGGAGATTGTGATGCCCCAATTTGATTGATTGTGTGATATGTGTGGGCGTGTGCTGAGTCCCACATCGGGTATTTACTGGGTTGAACAGTGCTTTATTAACAACTACAAGGAGTCTCAATTGTTACTAGTCCTTTTGAGGTATAGCGCAGATGTGATTGGCGCTTTTCCTTGGGTAGTTACATAAAAATTGTGATGCCTCAATTTGATTGATTGTGTGATGTGTGTAGGTGTGTGATAAGTCTCACATCGGATATTTACTAGGTTGAGCTGGGGCTTTATTAACAATTACAAGGAGCCTCAATTGTGACAAGTTCCTTTGAGGTATAACGCAGATATGGCTAGCGCTTTTCCTTGGGTCGTTACATATGGTATCAGAGCCAGGTTGGGTAACCCCGTGTTGGCTCGGAGACACTACCCCATAAAGTGGACCCTAATGAGGACGTTAGGGATTTAAGTGGGAGAGATTGTGATGCCTTAATTTGATTGATTGTGTGATGTGTGTGGGTGTGTGATGAGTCCTACATCGGGTATTTACTAGGCTGAACTAGGCTTTATTAACAACTACAAGGAGCCTTAATTGTGACTAGTTCTTTTGAGGTATAACGCAGATGTGGCTAGCGCTTTTCCTTGAGTAGTTACATATGGTATCAGAGCTGGCCTGGTAATCCCGTGTGGGCTCAGAGACACTACCCCACAAAGTAAGCCCTAACAAGGACGTTATGGATTTAAATAGGGGAGATTGTGATGCCCCAATTTGATTGATTGTGTGATATGTGTAGGTATATGCTGAGTCCCACATCGAGTATTTACACGATTGAATTGGACTTTATTAACAACTGTAAGGAGTATCAATAGTAACTAGTCTTTTTGAGGTGTAGCGCAGATGTGGCTAGCGCATTTCCTTGGGTCATTGCATATGGTATCAAAGCCGACCTGGTAACCCCATGCGAGATCAGAGGCATTACCCCACAAAGTGGGCCCTAACGAGGACGTTAGGGATTTAAATGAGGGAGATTGTGATGCCTTAATTTGATTAATTGTGTGATGTGTGTGGGTGTGTGATGAGTCTCACATCAGGTATTTACTAGGTTGAACTGGGCTTTATTAACAACTACAAGGAGCCTCAATTGTGACTAGTCCTTTTGAGGTATAGCGCAGATGTGGTTAGCGCTTTTTCTTGAGTCGTTACATATGGTATTAGAACTGGCTTGGTAACCCTGTGTGGGCTCGGAGACATTACCCCACTAAGTGGACCTTAACGAGGACGTTAGGAATTTAAGTGGGGGAGATTGTGATGCCCCAATTTGATTGATTGTGTGATGTGTGCGGGTGTGTGATAAGTTCCACATCGGGTATTTACTGGGTTGAACTGAGCTTTATTAACAACTGTAAGGAGCCTCAATAGTAACTAGTCCTTTTGAGGTGTAGTGCAGATGTAGCTAGCGCTTTTCCTTGAGTCGTTACATATGGTATCAGAGCCAGGTTGGGTAACCCCGTGTTGGCTCGGAGACACTACCCCATAAAGTGGACCCTAATGAGGACGTTAGGGATTTAAGTGGGAGAGATTGTGATGCCCTAATTTGATTGATTGTGTGATGTGTGTGGGTGTGTGATGAGTCCTACATCGGGTATTTACTAGGCTGAACTAGGCTTTATTAACAACTACAAGGAGCCTTAATTGTGACTAGTTCTTTTGAAGTATAACGCAGATATGGCTAGCGCTTTTCCTTGAGTCGTTACATATGGTATCAGAGCTGGCCTGGTAATCCCGTGTGGGCTCAGAGACACTACCCCACAAAGTAAGCCCTAACAAGGACATTATGGATTTAAATAGGGGAGATTGTGATGCCCCAATTTGATTGATTGTGTGATATGTGTAGGTATGTGCTGAGTCCCACATCGAGTATTTACACGATTGAATTGGACTTTATTAACAACTGTAAGGAGTATCAATAGTAACTAGTCTTTTTGAGGTGTAGCGTAGATGTGGCTAGTGCATTTCCTTGGGTCATTGCATATGGTATCAAAGCCGACCTGGTAACCCCATGCGAGATCAGAGGCATTACCCCACAAAGTGGGCCCTAACGAGGACGTTAGGGATTTAAATGGGGGAGATTGTGATGCCTTAATTTGATTAATTGTGTGATGTGTGTGGGTGTGTGATGAGTCTCACATCAGGTATTTACTAGGTTGAACTGGGCTTTATTAACAACTACAAGGACCCTCAATTGTGACTAGTCCTTTTGAGGTATAGCGCAGATGTGGTTAGCGCTTTTTCTTGAGTCGTTACATATGGTATTAGAACCGGCCTGGTAACCCTGTGTGGGCTCGGAGACATTACCCCACTAAGTGGACCCTAACGAGGACGTTAGGAATTTAAGTGGGGGAGATTGTGATGCCCCAATTTGATTGATTGTGTGATATGTGCGAGTGTGTGATAAGTTCCACATCGGGTATTTACTGGGTTGAACTGAGCTTTATTAACAACTGTAAGGAGCCTCAATAGTAACTAGTCCTTTTGAGGTGTAGTGCAGATGTAGCTAGCGCTTTTCCTTGAGTCGTTACATATGGTATTAGAGCCGACCTTGTAACCCCATGTGGGATCAGAGACACTGCCCACAAAGTGGGCCCTAACGAGGACGTTTTAAGTATAGCGTAGATGTGGCTAGCGATTTTCCTTAGGTCGTTATATATGGTATCAGAGCCTTCCCGGTAATCTCGTGTGGGTTTGGAGACACTACTCCATAAAGTGGACCCTAACGAGGACGTTACGGATTTAAGTGAGGGAGATTGTGATGCCCTAATTTGATTGATTGTGTGATGTGTGTTGGTGTGTGATGAGTCCCACATTGGGTATTTACTAGGTTAAACTAGGCTTTATTAACAATTACAAGGAGCCTCTATTGTGACTAGTTCTTTTGAGGTATAACACTGATGTGGCTAGCGCTTTTCCTTGTATTGTTATATATGGTATCAGAGCCGACCTGGTAACCTCAAGTGGGATCAGAGATACTACCCCTCAAAGTGGGCCCTAACGAGGACGTTAGGGATTTATGTGGGGGAAATTATGATGCTCTAATTTGATTAATTGTGTGATGTGTGTGAGTGTGTGATGACACATTGGGTATTTACTGGGTTGAACTAGGCTTTATTAACAACTACAAGGAGTCTCAATTATGATTAGTCCTTTTAAGGTATAACTCAGATGTATTGTGATGCTCCAATTTGATTGATTGTGTGATATGTGTGGGTGTGTGATGAGTCCCACATCGGGTATTTACTGGGTTGATCTGTGCTTTATTAACAACTACAAGGAACTTCAATTGTGACTAGTCCTTTTGAGGTATAGCGCAAATGTGGGTAGCGCTTTTCCTTGGGTCGTTACATATGGTATCAGAGCTGGCCCGGTAACCCCGTGTGGGCTTAGTGACACTATCCCACAAAGTGGACCCTAACGAGGACGCTAAGGATTTAAGTAAGGGAGATTGTGATGCCCCATTTGATTGATTGTGTGATATGTGTAGGTGTGTGATAAGTCCAACATCGGGTATTTACTAGGTTGAACTGGGCTTTATTAACAACCACATGGAGCCTCAATTGTGACTTGTCCTTTTGAGGTATAGCGTTGATGTGGCTAGCGCTTTTCCTTGGGTCGTTACATTTGGTATCAGAGCTGGCCCTGTAACCTCGTGTGGGCTCAGAGACACCACCCACAAAGTGGGCCATGACGAGGACATTAGGGATTTAAGTGGGGGAGATTATGATGCCCTAATTTGATTGATTGTGTGATGAGTCCTACATTGGGTATTTACTAGGTAGATCTGGGCTTTATTAATAACTACAAGGAACCTCAATTGTGACTAGTCCTTTTAAGGTATAGCGCAAATGTGAGTAACGCTTTTCCTTGGGTCATTACAGGAGCAGAGTAGCTCCGCCTCCTTCCTCAGATTCTATCCAATCTTCGCTAGCATCTCACTTGTTTGGCCCCTTCTTGGGATCAGTGTCAAACATTGTTTGAGAACGCCCATCTCCATCTTTAGAGCCATTGAATGAAATTAAACTCCAAGGTTTGCTTGAAGACTTAGATGATCTTGTTGGTGTGTTAATTTCCCATTGTGGAAGTGGAAATGGGTTGGATTTCTAGCATCCTCCTTTCGAATAGTGACTCGTTTGGGTTCATCTTGCATAAGATCAGAATATGAGAGATTTGTGGGATCATTTGCCAAATTATTTTCCTTTCTTCCTCCGGAGATAATCCGTCCGCCAAGAACTGCCACCATGGATTCAACATCAAGCCCTAGATCGAATCCATGAGGGGAAGATGGCCTATCCTTGCACTCTTCTCTATCAGTGGGAAAATGAGTCTCTATGCTTTCCTCAGTTTGTTGTTGAACCACCCCATCACGTGGGTGGGGTTTGCCTTTACCTTCACTATGAAAATCTCTGGAATTTCAATCACCTTCCTTTCTAAGTTGATGGCCCATCTCGGCTTTGGTAGAAGCCGAGAACTTGAATAGTGAGTTAGGGAAAGGGATGGATCCATGAGTGAGAAGAGAGGTCGAGGTAGGAATGAAAGAGTTTGACTAAGTGGATTGGCGTTGTTAAGGTTAGCTTTTGAGACCTTGCCCCTAGCAATTACTTTTTTACCCTTGACAAAAGAACTGAAGCCATGCTTATGGGCTGAAGAAGGATCAGATGGGGGGGTTCGAGTTGCTGGGGGCCAAATAGGGCCCAACTTGCTTAATGAGGCCCGACTTATACGATCTATGGGATCTAGTTAGGGGGGGGGGGGTTACCCTGGTTTTATGAAAGGTGCCACCATTGCCATTAGTGTCCAAAAACTTCTATCCTTAAATAGCTGGGAAGGCGCTGGCTTCAAGACTCATTTGGTAGGGCCCTCTAGGCCATTACCTTTCCTTGTCCCTTTGTGTCCAGCATTTTTCTTGGTCATTACCATCAAAGGCTCATAATGTTCTTCATCTTCCTCCATTCCACTCACTTCTAGCATACCACTACTTTGGCCAGTATAGTGAGCTTCATGCTCCTTGCATGGGCTACCCATTGGACCTCCAAGAATTTCCTAAACCATAGACACTGGTTCTTTTTCCTTACAGATGGTGAATTCCAATGCCCCCCGGCCACAAGAGAAGCAAAGCTTCTAAATACCTTCATAAATCACCGCTTGTTCGAAGTTACCAATGAGGATGGTGTTAACTAGGGGCTTATTGATATCAATCTGAATACAGAGTTTGGTGTACTTACCTTGAGCTTCCATAGTTGTGTGAGTATCAATCCTCAACACCCTCCCAATGGACTCCTTAATCCATCTAAAGACTCTCGCTTTGTACAGTTCAATGGGCAACTCATTGAGCCAAACCCAAACTGTGATTAAAGAGACATTTGTGGTGGAAGGCTTGAAGAACGGCTCCCATGGCTTGATAGAAAGAAAGTGGTCCCCTATAAACCATGGTCCTTTCATAAGCATATCATCGAGATCATCTTTGGTATCGAAGCGTACTAGGAAGAGCCCATTTCCTAGGTCTATGCAGTCCAGTTTACCGGTTGGCTTCCAGAGTTGGTTAAGCTTATTCTATAAATAGTTGAATCTCTCAAACCTATCGTAAAGCTTGACGATAAGAGATTTTAACCGAGGCTTTCTGATTCGAAGCTTGGTTTCCTTGGTTAACTTCACTGCAGCAAGTCCTTCTTGGATTTCCACAATGCTCATCATTGTTCGATTCTACATCTGCCTCCATTTGGTTTGAGAAGTCAAATGCTTGCGCATAAGCTCCTGGTATTTATCCTACCAGCTTGTCTTTGAAGGATACTTAAGGGGAGCCCATGAGTTTTGGTTGTCCCAGGGAAAGGAACCTTTGCTCAACTTGTCATTGAAATCAACATGGTGGCTATCCTTAACTTTCTTGTTTCTTTAAGTGAGCTCTGCTTCCTCTTCTCTAGAAAGAATGCATGGCTTCATTCTTTTTGAACCCCTTTTGAACTTTTGGTTAAAATTTTTCATGTACTTTTCCTCATCCATGGATTGATCTTTACGACTTCAAGATTTTTCTTTGAATTGATTCCTTTAGTTACCAATTTATATCCCAAATTTTACGGCTTAGTCAATTTTAGACTAACTAGAGGAATTAAGCCCAATTATTAATGTAATTACCAATTGACTTAAGCAAGAATAAATAAAGTAATAAACACAATAACCATGTGATAAAATTCAAAATTTCTTATGCTTTTTTTTTTTTTTTGAGAGTGGTAATCTTTTATTCCACCGCAAAGGACTTCACCAGTTGAGCTAACTGGAATCCACAGTTCTTATGCCTTGATACTGAAGACTTAGCTCCAAGATTATGCGACATTTAGAGTTAAATGCATGCATTGTTTCTAACAATCTAGTTAGTTTATCAATTGGGAGAATTTATCAATTGGCAGTGTATAGCATGTAGAATATGGCTTGAATTTAATGGTCATGTGGGATTCCCATGACATGTGGACTCAATATAAGTGTTGAAGTCAAAGAAGGTCTTTATTTGGTTTAACAAGTTTGCATACTTGTAGGAATTTAAGTCCTACATTGCTTTGGAGAGACTTGGAATAGGAGTGATTCTCCGTGATATATATATATATATATATATATATATATATTCCAAGTATCAATTTTTGTGTTCTGGCAATTAGAATATGTGAAAAAGGTTTTTGTTTGGTTCTTTAATATTTGTGTGAGTTGCAATTTAGAATAGTGAGAGAGGTTTTGTTGCCACTTGGTTTTGGTTTTGATTTTGCGGTCTCTTGGCCTATTGCAACTTTTGAATTTGATTTGTGCCTCTCTTTTTGGTTTGTGTGCAATTTGTATTTGGTATTTGTGAAACTTTGGTTGTTTGGTTTGTATTTGTGAGAGAGAGCTATTTGAGCGTATTTGAGATTTGGGTTTATGAGAGTGCCTCTACACTAATTTGTATTGTCCCAAATTTGATATAGTGAAATTTCTTCGCCGTCGCCCGTGGATGTAGGCTATTGCCGAATTGGTGTTTTGTATTTATTTCTTTTGAATTAATTTTCTTCGTTCATATTACTTGTTTGGAGGTCTTTCTCAAGCCTAGAATATTTTTACAATCAATTTTGGTAATTTGAGCTTCTGCTACTTTACAATATAGCAAGCATAGTAAGGTGTACTTGACTGACTGGGAAGATTATGTTTGGGTTCAATTGTACAACCCACCATGCCAGTACAGTCCAGGCAATTTGGCTAAACTTGAAGATGCTAGGAAGCAGTGGACTACATCTTTTAAGGACTGCCTGCTGCACCTCAGGCATCTGGAAGTGGCTTTCATTCCAGCAGGACCAACTGACCTCACATCAGAAGTTCTTCCTGCAATTAAGAACTTGGCTAAATATGGAGGAGTGATGCTGTGGTCAAAGTATTTTGATGATCTAACTGGTGTGAGAGACCGCGCCCCTAGCCCATTTTTATGTTTATTGAGTCAAACCCACGTGAATGGGTGGAGTCGTGTTATTGCCTCTCAAAATGGAGGTTCGACTAGTTATATTTTCCCCTTTAGATTTAGGGGTTTTACAATAGAGTCGCCACTTATTTAATTGTTGGAATAAATAAGAAAACCATAATTGAAAAATTCATCATTTTATTAATTTGAAATTGAATTTACATTGAACATAGGAAATTACATGACTTTGGTTCTAGATACAATCTAAGATAAAGTACATGACTTTATTTCCTAGTTACAATCTAAAAATTGAAAATTACAAGGATAATCATTTGATTTACAAACCCTTGATCTAAGTTCGGAGGCTATGTTACAAGGTGGGAAGGTGTTAGGCACCCACTTGCTCGGTGAAACCAGTCTTCTAGACTATGGTGGCCAACAATCATATCATATCATCCAATATGTCAATCAATTTACATGTTGAATTTAATGTGTGTGCATGTGATAAACCCTAATTCAATTTATTAAACATTGCATTTGGATTGAAAAATAAAATTCTAGTGAATATGTGTGGATGATGATAACCTAGATTCAAGGATTTGAAAAAATTATGAAACAAACTTGTTTTTCATATTTTTTATGTAAATTTAAGATCAAAACTAGTGATATGCATGAACATGTGATGAACAACCAAGAACATGTAAAGAACGCATAAGAACATTTAAAAACATTCAAACATATTCAAGAGAATTTAAATAATCACTATCATGCTTTAATCCTAAATTCTAATCATGGCAACACAATAAACAAGTTAGAGAAAGGGATTATACCTTCATGCAAGATTCATACGGTGGAGGAGGAGACTCTTGGTAGAGGTCCTAAGGGTGGAGAAAAGAAGAACTAGGAGAGAGAGAGTGAGTCTCACTCAATACCTTAAGTCTCAGGAAGACCAAGATATGACAAGACTACTCTACTTCACTAGAACTCAAGAGAGGAGAAGAGAGGGGATTTTTTTTGGTCTCCTGGAATGAAGGAGGGGGAGGGTTTATATAGTAGTAGTGGAGGGAATATGAATGGAATGTCATTTAATGAGGGTTGACAAGGATTATGAACCTAGACCTCATTTTAGCCTTGGGGAAAATCTTGTGCATTAAATGGAGAGACTGGTAGGAGTGGGGAGCAAGCCAAAATTTGGTTTTCCCGTAGCTGCTGTAACAGCTTGTAGAGCCAACTTCAAAAAATCATATCTGACCCAATTCTGATCGGAATCATCTCGTTCTTGTGCTCAAATTGAAGCCCCGGATGTCTAGTTTCTGGGAAAATTAACCTCATTCACAGATTCAAAATATTCTGAGAGATATGGATGAAATGGTGAGCAGAGATCATTTGTTAGAAAATGGTTTCAGCACAATTAACAGTAATAGGTCCCAAATTAGCTCCCAATTAACATTAAATGGCTCCAATCACTTCCATTTCAGAATTAATTGGTTCCAAATTTACTCTAATTAAAAGATAATTACACAAATTACTCATTGAATAATTAATGTTTAACTATCTAATTAATTAGGTGTATGCAACCTCACCATAAAATGTAGTCCTAACCAATCAAATTATGACACATCATTGATCTTAAATTGATCACTCCTATAACCAATTGAAATCAATTGTTCATAATCATATATAGTCGGAGTCAATTTGTGATAGTACATCTTAGCCATTAAAACTTAATTTGATGACAACTTTCAATCTGGTGGTCCGATTAGGGCTTATGACCAGTCGATTTGATCGTTACAACATCAAGATCATTTTGGTGAAATGAATCCAAGGATCTAATGACTAGAATCAAGATGCATATTTCCAAGGCAAAATTACCCTTTTACCCTCCATGCGTGGTTAAATACGGGTTGCAAAATGGGGTGTCAACAGAATGCCCCTCATTGGCAGAGCTTGCAAAGCGAATGTCAATGTATGAAAGAGACACCCAACTTTGCAATTAGTATTTAACCGTGGTGAATGTATGATGCATGTAGATAAAAGTGTAGATGGTCATGTTATGGATCAAAATGTGAACCGAATCTCAAGGGAGATTGCCTACATACCTCTTGGTGAGAGGATCAGGTCCAAACGTAGTTCATGCATGCAAATTTTTTTTTTTTTTTTTTTGAATGAGTACAAAACATGCTTACCTGAGGTTAAGAAAAAAATGGAGGACCAAGGATCCTGGCTCATCTTTTCAAAGGACCTAGGATCTTGGCTCATGTTTTCCGAGGACCAAAGGTTCTAGATCCTGGATCATGTTTTCAGAGGACCTAGGATTTTTGGGGCTTTGGCTCATGTTTTCAGAGGACTAAAGGTTCTGGATCCTGGCTCATGTTTCAGAGACCTAGGATTTTTGGATCTTGGCTCATGTTTTCAGAAGACCAAGGGTTTTTGGAGGCTTTGACTCATGTTTTCAGAGGACCAAAGGTTCTGGATCCTGGCTCATGTTTTCAGAGACCTAGGATTTTTGGATCTTGTCTCAAGTTTTTAGAAGACCAAGGGTTTTTGGAGGCTTTGGCTCATGTTTTCAAAGGACCAAAGGTTTTGGATCTGGCTCATGTTTTCGGAGACCTAGGATTTTAGGATCTTGGCTCATGTTTTCAGAGGACCAAGGGTTTTTGGAGGCTTTGGCTCATGTTTTCAGAGGACCAAAGGTTCTGGATCCTGGTTCATGTTTTCAGAGATCTAGGATTTTTGGATCTTGGCTCATGTTTTCAGAGGACCAAGGGTTTTTGGGGCTTTGGCTCATGTTTTCAGAGGACCATAGGTTCTGGATCTTGGCTCATGTTTTCAGAGACCTAGGATTTTTGGATCTTGGCTTATGCCGATGTGTGTGGGCCTTTTACCCTAGTACCTGCAAAATAGATATTTTCTATTAGTAACAGAGTCATTCATTGAAAAGAATTCAGCATACCTGGCGAATGCCCCTAGTTTAGGACATATTCCATGCTTTGATGAATGCTGAGGGTAGACAGTCGACTTGATGTTGCACCATTAGAGAATGTGGAAGAGGGTCATAGCTTTTTGTTCCTGAAGAAGAATTTAATGAATTTTTTTTTTTTTTGAAAAATTTTGAAATCTTGCTTTTTTTCAAAGAATTGAAAATTTTGACTGATGAATTTTTTTTTTTTTGAAAAATTTGGAAATCTTGAATTTTTCAAAGAATTGAAAATTTTGACTAATAATTTTTTTTTTTTTTGAAAATTTTGGAAATCTTGAATTTGTTTTTTGAAGGAATTGAAAATTTTGATTGGTGAATTTTTTTTTTTGGTAACCTAAGAAGTACGAGCCCAATGCCCTAGTCCCAAGGCTTTTTGAAAATTCTCCTCTTTTCTTTTTTTTCTTGTTTTTTTTTTTTTTTTTTTTTTTTTTTTTTGAAAAGACCTATCCTTTGAATGAATTAACTTTGGCTGGAAGTTGATGCAGATTCTGGATAAGTCCTTTCTTAATTCCTACAAAAAGATAATTTCAATTAGTAATGGATTTATTTATTGAAATGAATTGGAAGTACTTACCAATGCCCCTAGTTTGGGGCATATTCCATGCTTAGATTGAAGCTGAATTTATTTGATGTTGTGACCATTGGGGACATGAAAGAAGATCTGGTCCGCCATCCTTGGTTCCTGCAAAAAGACTTTCTTTCTCTAGCTTGGTAGAAACCGATTATTGTGAAACCCAATTATTGGAAAACTTGCACACAATATAAATAGGCCAATACTCCAAGTTTAAACATGCTAATGCAAATAAATGGCACTAACCTAACATGCACCCAAACAATTTTGTCACATTGTTTTGATTTTGCTTCCAAGGTTGTTTGGATGATTGGGACCGGGCCTTTGAAAGGCTGCCTACGTACCTCTCTCGTAGAGGATCAGGTCAAGACGTAGTTCAAGAGAACTGGATTTTAAAAAGAACGATTTTTTTTTTTTTTGGAAAAAAAATTTTCCATTTTTTTTTTTTTTGGAACAAGATGTGATCCTTTGAATAACCATTTTAGAAAATCATAGTGTTTAAGAACCAAACAAATCTCTTTGATTAGGAAGGATCAAGATCATTAAACTCATAGAATCAAATTTGCTTCATCCTTTTGAACATCGTCAGATTGAGTCTCCAAAGACAATCAAGAAATGAAATGTGATAATATTTATGAATCACATTGTTGGGTGCAAACAAGGAGAGTGCTCCAGGTTTGGAAGTTCTTTTGAGTCATTTTGAGGATTTGAGAATTTGAGAAATTTTGTCCTCGGACATATGATCCTGTGGGGTTCGAAAATCTTAAGCATTTTTCTTTTTTAATTCAAGAGAAAATAATATTAGAGTTTAAGATGTGCCTACAACTAGCAACACTTCAAGGAGGTCTTTACTTATGGGTTGTAATGTAGACCGGGTTTGGGTTATGAAATGAAAGATATAGAAGGCTCAAAATTCCCAATGATGTTTCCCGCAAGTATGCATTACTCAAAAATCAAGTATTGGAGGAGTTTTCCAATTTCTTCATTGTCATCTTCTCACTAGTCTTCATTGGTCACTTGTATCAACAATCGTTTTAATGCTCATTTCTCTTGAATCATACCTCTAAACTTTTATCTTGTAAAATTATTCTCTTTTGCATCTTCAAGTTTCCAACTTGGTAGAATCTTCCAATTTTTTTCTATTCTTCTTCTTCATTTCTTTGGCCCTAACTTTTGCCTAGACCGCCCTTTTGAGTTTTCAGCCTAGCGGGCTTTTTTTCTTTCTTTTTGGCCCTAACTTTTGCCTAGACCGCCCTTTTGGGTTTTCAGCCTAGCGGGCTTCTTTTCTTTTCTTTTCTTTTCTTTTCTTTTCCTTTTTTTTTTTTCATCTCTTGATTGAATGAACTTTTGGGGACATTTTGCCCTCCTTATTTTTCTCAAATTAATGATTTTTGGTCATTTTGATGCACTTTCTAGACTTCTTTCTTGCCTCAATGCACTTGCACCTTTCTATGCTTAATGATTTTTTCCTTTTTTTCTTTTAAATGAACCTTCTACTCTTCTTAGCATGATGAATCTTAGGTTCTTCAAACTTGATGCATATTTTGCTTTCCTTCACCTTGATGGAATTTCATTTCTCTTTCCTTGATTAAGTGAAAACTCATTTAGTTTAATGAATTCTCTACTTGTCTTTCATCTCTTCTAGGAGAGCTTTATCAATTAGCTTCAAACCTACCAGGTCGACTTCTCCTCAACATGAGATTTAAGCATGCATACTTTGAATTTTCCCACCCTAGGTGTAGATTTTAGTGGGTTTATGTAAAAAAAAGGCTAAGTGTTTAAAGGCTCAAATGGGCTAGCAATGGATAATGATCATTCTGGGTAATAGGAAATAATTTGGTTTAACCAAAGATGGCCTCCTATCCCTAGTAATGCTTGCTTGTAGGCACAGTGACTTGAGCTCTTTTAATAAATTCCTCTTAAAAGAAAAAGTATGAATGCTCTAATGATGTGAAACAAAAGACTTTTGAAGATTGGATCAAGTGCATGGATTCTTGGGATTTTCCGATGGATGGATTCTTTTTGATTGCCTTTTAAGACCATTTCTTCTTATATTCTAAGTCAAGTAGCAAAAGTCTTTACATGAATCAAATGAAATTAATCATTCCTTGGTACAAGTTGATTGCTCAAGCCTTTAAACATCAAGATTTAGAAAAAGTTTTGTCCAAGAGATCTTCATGTGCCCTTTTGAAAAAAAAGACTTTTAAAGAATCTTGAAATCTTTGAAAGAAAAAAAAAATTGATCTTTTTTGAAAAAACCACTAGCAAGTCCAATGCCCCTAGTTCAATTTTTTTTTTTTTTTTTAAAAATGACTTAAGGGCTCAATGCCCCTAGTCCAAGGATTGTTTTCATTTGAAAATTTTTCTCTTTTTTTTTTGGGAAAGATTTGAAAATCTTGAAAAAAAAAAATTTTGAAATTTTTTTTGTTTTTTTTTCTTAATATATATACATGAACAAAGCTCATTAAATGCTATATGAAAATTTTGAATTCAAAGAAACATAGAAACATGGAATAAACAAACAAATTTTAAGCTTAACCATGATGTTGCAAACCAAATATGGAGTGAGGCAAAGTTGAGTCACTTGCTTCTTCTTGGTCCATTTAGAATGCTTGAGGCTTGGTGTACTTGAACCTTGATTATGATGAAATGGCTTGGGCTTGCACTTGAAAGGCTTGAACCTTGATTATGATCTTTTGATATTTGTTTGAAATGGCTTGGGCTTGCACTTGGAAGGCTCGCATCTTGTGAGCTTTTGGCTTTTGATGTTGATCATGCGTATACACCTTTGATGGGCTCAATTATTGGGCTTAGAATGATTCAAGAAAAATTTTCGGTTTCCATACCAAGTCATCACAGTTCAAACAACGGCCAAACAAATGCATAATGAAATGCAATTTACATGGACCGACCTAAAGGTAGGTTCTATGGGTCATTACAACATGGGTAGAAGGTAGGTTAAAGGTTCCCACAAGTTAGGACGTCGTACCTCCCAACTTGTGACGTCAGGAGCGCCGCGTTAGTCCGAACGGTACAGTTTGTCCTTATGAACCACCATGGCATAACCATGATGATCCTTGTCGCGGTGGGTGGTTGGTTCACCGCTGGGTATGTGAGTCTCAGGAAAACCACAATCCACGGCTAATACTACCGGGCTTCCGGGTTAGCACACAAATAAAATAAATTCCATTCAAGCAAATGATGCATGACATGCAAAATAATGACATATTAGACATATTATATACAAAAAAGCAATAAACAAACAATGACATGGTTGGCCACCATAATCTAATTGAAGCATAGCCCTCAATATCCCCAGTGGAGTCGCCACTGTGAGAGATCGCGCCCCCGGCCCATTTTTATGAATGTTGGGCTAAACCCACGTGAATGCGTAGAGTCGTGTTATTGCCTCTCAAAATGGAGGTTCGACTAGTTATATTTTCCCCTTTAGATTAAGGGTTTTACAATGGAGTCGCCACTTATTTAATTATTGAAAAAAATAAGAAAACCATAATTAAAAAAATTCCTCATTTTATTAATTTGAAATTGAATTTACATTGAACATAGAAAATTACATGGTTTTGGTCCTAGATACAATCTAAGATAAAGTACATGGCTTTGTTTCCTAGTTACAATCTAGAAATTGAAAATTACAAGGATAAGCATTTGATCTACTAACCCTTGATCTAAGTTCGGAGGCTATGTTACAAGGTGGGAAAGTGTTAGGCACCCACCTTGCCCGATGAAACCGGTCTTCTAGACTATGGTGGCCAACAATCATATCATATCATCCAATATGTCAATCAATTTACATGTTAAATTTAATGTGTGTGCATGTGATAAACCCTAATTCAATTTATTAAACATTACATTTGGATTGAAAAATAAAATTTTAGTGAATGTGTGTAGATGGTGATAACCTAAATTCAAGGATTTGAAAGAATTATGAAACAAACATGTTTTTCTTATTTTTGATGTAAATTTAAGATCAAAACTAGTGATATGCATGAACATGTGATGAACAACCAGGAATCTGTGAAGAACACATAAAAACATTCAAACATATTCAAGAGGATTCAAATAATTACTATCATACTCTAATCTCAAATTCTCATCATGGTAACACAAAAAAACAAGTTAGGGAAAGGGATTATACCTTCATGCAAGATTCATACGGTGGAGGAGGAGACTCTTGGTGGAGGTCCTAAGGGTGGAGGAAACAAGAAGAACTAGGAGAGGGAGAGTGAGTCTCACTCAATACCTTGAGTCTCAGGAAGACCAAGATATGACAAGACTACTCTACTTTACTAGAACTCAAGAGAGGAGAAGAGAGGGGATTTTTTGGTCTTGGAATGAAGGAGAGGGAGGGTTTATATAGTAGTAGTGGAGGGAATATGAATGGAAGGCCATTTAATGAGGGTTGACAATGATTATTAATCTAGACCTTATTTTAGCCTTGGGGAAAATCTGGTGCATTAAGTGGAGAGATTGGTAGGAGTGGGGAACAAGCCAAAATTCGGTTTTCCCGTAGCTGCTGTAACAGCTTGTAGAGCCAACTTCAAAAAATTATATCTGACTCAATTCTGATCAGAATTATCTCATTCTTGTGCTCAAATTGAAGCCTCGGATGTCTAGTTTCTGGAAAAATTAACCTGATTCACAGATTCAAAATACTGAGAGATATCGATGAAATGGTGAGCAAAGGTCATTTGTTAGAAAATGGTTTCAGCACAATTAACATTAATAGGTCCCAAATTAGTTCCCAATTAACATTAAATGGCTCCAATCACTCCCATTTCAAACTTAATTAGCTTCAAATTTACTCTAATTAAAAGATAATTGCATAAATTACTCATTGAATAATTAATGTTTAACTATCTAATTAATTAGGTATATGCAACCTCACCATAAAATGTAATCCTAACCAATCAAATTATGACACGTCATTAATCTTAAATTGATTACACTTATAACCAATTAAAATCAATTGTTCATAATTACATATAGTCGGACTAAATTTGTGACAGTGCATCTTAGCCATTAAAACTTGATTTGATGATAACTTTCAATCTGGTGGTCCGATTAGGGCTTATGACCAGTCGATTTGATCGTTACAACATCAAGATCATTTTAGTGAAATGAGATTAAGGATCTAATGGCTAGAATCAAGATGCATATTTTCAAGGCAAAATTACCCTTTTACCCTCCATGTGAGGTTAAATACGGGTTGCAAAATGGGGTGTCAACATTCGCGGGCAATACTAGATGTCAAACTCCTTTAACTCTATAGCCCACAGGGCCAATCGTCCAGCAACTTCAGGGTTACTCATCACCTGTTGCTAAGGCTTGTCAGTTAGGACGATCATCGTGTGGGCTTGAAAGTACGGCTTGAGTAACTAGTGCAAATGCGAGCTTTTCCATTTGCGGATATCTTTCTTTGGCTTTGCGTAGTGCTCGGCTGGTGTAATAGATAGGCTTCTATACTCTGTCTTCTTCTCTAATCAAGGCAGTGCTGACAGTGGCTGGGGAGACAACAAGATAGAGAAAAAGTTCTTCACCTGGCTGCGAGGGACTCAGCAGTGGTGGGGAAGAGAGATAGATTTTCAATTCTTCGAACGCTTGTTGGCATTCGGTAGTCCACTCGAAAGATCTCTTTAGTGTGCGAAAGAAGGGCAGGCACTTATCTGTTGCCCTTGATACAAACCTATTTAGTGCTACTATCTTGCCATTAAGGCTTTGCACTTCCTTCACATTTTTTGGTGGTGCCATCTCTACTATAGCCCGAATTTTGTCCGGGTTGGCTTCGATGCCCCTCTATGACACCATGAATCCTAGGAACTTTCCTGCCGTCACCCCAAAGGCACACTTTCCCGGATTAAGCTTCATGTTGTAGGTTCGCAGAGTGTCGAATGTCTCTTCGAGGTCCTTCAGGTGATCTTCCTCCCTTCGGCTTTTCACTAGCATGTCGTCGACGTGACTTGAACATTCCTCCCAATCTGTTGTGCGAACATCTTATTCATGAGCCTTTGATACGTCGTGCCCGTGTTTTTTAGACCAAACGGCATTACTTTGTAATAGAACAAGCCTTGGCTGGTTACGAACGAAGTTTTCTCTTAATCGGCTTCGTGCATCCAGATTTGGTTGTAACCGAAGAAAGCGTCCATAAAACTTAGTAGTTGGTGTTAAGCTGTAGAGTCTACTAGAGTGTCGACCCTTGGGAGGGGATAGCTGTCTTTTGGGCATGCTTTATTTAGGTCGGTGAAGTCTACGCACATCCTCTACTTCCCGCTAGCCTTCCTAACCATCACTACGTTCGCTAACCAATCAGGGTAGTAAACTTCCCTAATAAAGTTTGCCTCTTGTAGCTTGTGGACTTCTTCAGCTATGGCCCGATCTCTCTCCAGGGCAAACACCCACTTCTTCTGTTGGACGGGTGGAAAGGAAGGCGACACATTCAGCCTATGCCCCATGACTGAAGGGTCTATTCCTGGCATGTCCTCGTGACTCCAGGCGAACACGTCCTGATTCTTCTTGAGGAAGGTTGTAAGTGCTTGTCGGACTGTGGGAGTGGCAAGGGTTCCAATTTTTGTTGTTCGATTAGGCGCGGAGTCGTCAAGAAGAATTTCTTCGAGCTACTCCACGGGCTCTGTCGTACTTCGGTGTTCTTCTATGCTCATGGCCTGAAGGTGGTCTTCCATTTCCATCATGGCCACGTAGCATTCGCATGCGGCCACTTGGTTTCCGCGTAGTTCTCCTACTCCATGACCGGTAGGGAATTTAATCAACCAATGGTAAGTCGAGGTCACTGCCTTCCAAGAATTGAGGGTAGGTCGCCCTAGGATAGCGTTGTAGGCGGACGGACAGTCGACCACGAGGAACGTCACGTCCTAGGTGATCTGCTGAGGATAGTCGCCTACCGTCACAGGTAGTGTAATTGCACCTAAGAGGAATACCCTTGTTCCTCTGAAACCGACAAGAGGGGCATTCGTTGGAATTAATTGTTCTCTGCCAGTTCTCATTTGCTGGAACGCCGGGTAATACAAGATGTCTACCAAGCTCCCATTGTCAACCAGCACCCGGTGCAAGTTGTAATCCCCCACTCGTAGGCTGATGACAAGCGCATCGTCATGCGAATGGTGAAGACGTCGCGCATCCTCTTCTGAGAATCTGATGATGAGGCCCTTCTCTCCGTGTTGTTTTTGGTACCGGGCCCGTCAGCTGGACGTTCTGGACCATCCTAAGATACGTCTTCTGAGCCTTTTTGGATGACCTGGTAGTCGTTCCTCTTACAATCATTCTTATGTCACTGATAGGAGGTCGAGGATGGTCATTATCCCATCATTGGGGCTGCTCTTGAGGCAATGGATCCGTTCTTTCCTTACTTACGAACTTCTGTAATTTTCCTTGTCTTATAAGGGCCTCAATTTGCTGCTTTAAGTCGTAGCAATCAGCTGTGTCGTGACTGTGGTCTCGGTGGAAGTGGCAATATTTGTCTCTAAAGTGCCTGCTGGGATCTCCCTTCAGCTTCCCGGGAAAGGTCAGGGTCCTTTCGTCCTTGATTTGCATTAGGACTTGATCTATCGGGGTGGTTAACGGGGTGAAGCTTGTGAACCTTCCTCCTGGGGGCTTGGAACGCCTTTCATCCCTTCGGTCTCCCGTCCTCGGCTTTTTCCACCCTTGGTCCTGTCGTCCATCTTCCTGTCTTTCCCTCTTTCTCGGTTTTTCCTCCCGAGCCTGTAACGCGTCTTCAGCATTCTGTATTTGGTGGCCCTGTAGAGTACTTCCGACATGGTCTTTAGGTCATTTTTGTATAGTGAGAACAAGAACTTACCCTTTCGCAGCCTATTTGTGAAAGTTGCTACAAGTATTTTGTCGTCGGCCTCGTCAATCGAAAGCACTTCCTTATTGAAGCGCGTTATGTAGGATCTTAATGTCTCGTCCTCTCGTTGTTTGATACTCATCAGGCATGTCGTGGACTTTTTATACCTGTGCCCCCCAATAAAGTGGGTAGTGAACTGGGCGCTTAGCTCCTTAAAAGTGCTAATGGAGTTCGGCGTCAGACAACTGAACCATACCCTCGTGGGGCCTTTCAGCATTGTAGGGAAAGCCCTACACATGATTTCGTCTGCTACCCCTTAGAGGTGTATTAAAGTCTTGAACGTCTCTAGGTGATCCAGAGGGTCCTTCACTCTGTCGTAACTATCTATATGCGACATGCGAAATTTACGCGGCAAGGGGAAGGAATTGACAGCTGCGGTGAACGGTAAGTCAGTGCGATTTACCAGATCGTCAAGGTCACTGGATACCTGCCCTCTGAGGGCGTTCATCATGACCTCCATTTGCTCCTTTATCACCTGTATCTCCGTGGCAATGTGTGGTTGAGTTGCATCCATGAGGGATGGCATACTCAAATTCTGTCGCTCTGGTCTACTCGGAGCGTTACTGCCTTCTGGCCCTTCTCTTTCTCTTCTGTCGGCACTGGTGCCTTCTTGGTCTTGTTCTTGAGTGCCGTGACCTGCATTTTTCTGGCGTAACTGTTCCTCCAGATCGTTGTTTTGCTTGGTGAGGTGTTCCACAGCTGTAGTGAAAGTCCGCACTTGTCTCTCGAGTGCAGTTGGGTGTGGTTCGTCTCCTTGAACGTTGTTGGTGGTCGCCATCAAGCAAGTAAGCACCATGCAACTCTTTCGTCCGGGAAGCGATAATATGGCTTACAAGTCGTAAAAAACGATGCTCTGTTTCCCACAAATGGCGCCAACTGATGATGTCGAAAAAACCACTAGTGAGTTACACAATACTCGCACATTAAACAACACCTGCACAACAAAAAGGAGATGACCTACCAGAGAGCACTGTTGTGGTGCCAGCCAAATACCCTCCGAAAGTCAAGTTAGAACTTACTTCAACTTTAGAGTGCTAGAGAGGGGTTAATTATGTGTACCTCGATTTGTGAGGATATTGGAGTTTTTATAGTAGTCAAGGATAGACCTTTCTTCCTTGGAATAGAAGTCTTTTCCATATAGGAGTCCGTAGATCGCGGAACCCTTTCCTTGTAGGAGACTAACATTCAGCGTGGGATATAAGTTATTTCCTTATATACTTATACGTGGTGACCAAGTCACGGTTCTGTTAGCCTACTTTATGCCCTTCAGCCGTGAATGGTCGTCGGCCTTCTTCATATCCTTCAGCCATGAAGGGTCGTCGGCCCACTTTATGCCCTTCAGCATAAACCGAAGGATTACAGATGACGGGCTAACCTTGCTTTTAATCTATACTCATCAAAAAGAAAAGGTCAACAAAATTGAATAAGTCACAAAGAACACATGGGATTCTATAAAATCAAATTGAAGTTGAACGGCTCACAATGAGCACATCAGGTTAAAAGAATTGTCATTTTTCTTACCATACGATGAAAATGTGATTTTGTTTCATTTGGCTTTAACCTTTCCTCATGATTTTGATCTATCATCTGTTATTCTCGAGGAAGATTTAGAGATAGTTATTAATGGATTGAAGAACGAGGATGCCCCTTTGCTTTTTATGGCCACTTTGTCAAAGAGGAGCAATCTTTAGCGGAATCTTTTACTGTTTTTTGTTTTTCACATATTAAGAGATAGGATAATTTTCCTGCTCACAACATTAGTTGCTAGACATGTTAGTGGGTTTTTGGTGTCGATAGAGAATGTTCCTTGACACCCCAATGCTATAATTTTAGCCAATATTATTTAATAAATTTACAGCTTTCTTCTATAAAAAATAAAATTAAAAAAAAAATTCCCCCAAAATATTCGGCTAAATGTGTTAAAATGAGTAATGTTCTTTCTAGATAAAAAGGTATTTTAATAGCAAAGTTTCTGGGTTTTAGAAAAATTAATATCATCGAGATGTGTAAGACCTTTCATGGATAATAATCATAGTATATATACATTAACACTGATGGGCCATATCACAGAGGAGAGGAGTACATATCTTGCTCGACAAAAACAAAATCTGAATCTCAATTGGGTACCTTTCAAATATGCCTTGTGCTAAAAGATCTAATCTAATTCAAATAAAATTATATCACAGAGGAGAGGAGTACATATCTTGCTCGACAAAAACAAAATCTGAATCTCAACTGGCTACCTTTCAAATATGCCTTGTGCTAAAAGATCTAATCTAATTCAAATAAAATATCACATCAGAAGATGTTACAAACTATCCTGGTATATATAATTGAGAATCTATCAAGTTGGGTTTGCATTCTGTTAATCTTGCCCAAAAATGTCGTGTATTAATTAAAAATTAAAAAATAAATTATGAAGAAGAAGAAAAAAGGTTCTATTTATTTATTTATTTTGTATTTAAGGTTTTGATTTTTTTTTTTTTTTTTTCCTCTGAGAAGAAGGGGTTTTGTAAGTTAAAGATGTAACTAGCACATCCGAAATATTCCTTCGACTTCCCGTAAAATTTGAAGTTTCTCACTTTCAGACCAAAAAAGAATAGACCTGCAGGCTTCTCAATACTCATCACTCTGTTTCTCAAAAAAAAAAAAAAATACTCATCACTCTCTATTTATCTCTTTCCGCAGAGCAATAAGACACCAAAAAAGAATAGACATGCAGGCTTCTCAATTCTCTCATCACTCTCTTTATCTTTTTCTGCAGATCAATATGACACCAACTCCCCAACCTCAGACTCTTTCCAATCACCACTCACTCGATCTCCACCCCTTCTCACTAATACGAATGCATGTAGACCAGCTTACCCAAACTGATCATGTTAGAATTTAGTAAAATACGAGTACTATATTATGTAAATAATAGACATACAATACATATATATTATCCACACACACAAAGAAAAAACGTATATAATTTTTTTTTATATTAAAAAAGCTTTTATTTACCATTTGGAACAAAATTATTCTAGAAAATACTTTTTTTTTTTTAATTATAAGTAAAAAATGTATTAAACATTTTCCGTGTTGTACACTTGTACAAAAATATTCTAAACTAACTATACATTGATACTTTTATCGATGATTATAATTATTTATATATCAAATTGTATCATTAAATTACTATAGCACAATTATTAAAATCAGTATTTTTTTTTTTAAAAAAATTACCCTGTTAAACAATTTCTAAAGACACCATATAAGGTACAATCAATGTTTTTGTTTTTCTTCAAATCATCCCCTTCAAAAGAAAATTACTATGCCCTCCACACAAATTTCAATGTCATATATCATTAATTTAAAGTGACCAAAACACCCTTTAAAATAATTTATCATCATATTTAATAGTTTCAAGTTTTAAGAGCCTTATAGTTCAATTGGAATTAATACATCTTAGTATTTCCAATTAAGACATCTAGAGTTCAAATTCTCTCGNAAAAGAGAGCAAAAAGGGAAGGAGGTGATGGGAGTTGGACAAGCCCTTCCCCTCCTCGAGGACGAGGTTCAAAGGGCCTCCAAACAAGTCAAGATGGGGCAAAGGGGCGTCGAGAAGTGAAGTGATCCCCAAGTAAGGCCTCTAGCCTGGCTCCTTGCCCTAATGCTAAATGGGGAACCTCTCCTTGCCAACGCCTCCATCTGTGATTTCCAAGGAGGAATAGCTGGCTACATTGCCGATGCAGCAGAGTAGGCTTTGCTGCTCCCTGAGGATATGGCCGAGCTGCGAGGCATGAGAAGACATGAGATTTTCCTCAGTCTTAAAAGATACCTTGCCATGGTATGTCCTCCTCCTTTTTCTCTAATCTATTTTCTTTATTTTCTTTCTTTAATCCTTGTTTCCTTCCTTGGCAGGCTATTTAGGCCTCCTTGTAGGCAAAGGAGATGACCAATTACTGCCATAGGTAAATGAAGGAGGAGGAAGGAAGGAAGGCGTATCCCACCGATGGAGGCCTTTAACATGGTCGAGAAGAGCATCCAAGAGCTGAAGAAGAAGCTGCAGGAGGAGGGAAAAGAGAGAAAATATGCAGCAGCTACTCTTGAGAATGTTGAAGGCAAGCTGAGAGCCAAAGGCAACTGCTGTGCAATGCCAAGGATCAGTTAGCTTCCTCCAAGACTCAAGTTGCTACTTTGACAAAGAGATTGGAGGTTGAAAAGGCTAAGGCTCTAGCTGAGAAGGCCAAGGAGGAGGAGGAGGAGGAGAAAGCCAAAGAGGAAGTAGAGCAGAATGGATACAATGTTGGGGTGTCCGAGACCGAGGACACCCTCAGGGCTGAGGTCCCTGCTGTATGTAGGACTTACTGTGCCCTAACATGGGATGAAGCACTCAATCAAGTCAGGGTTGAGGCTTCTTCCGTGCTTAGGAAAGTAGAAAGTATCTACTACCCCCTAGCCATACACCTTTCAAGCTCTGTAGACTCCAAGGCCAACCCATTGTCCTCAGAGGTCGGTGAAATCCAAGACAGCCCACCTACAGTTGCTCCTGCAGCAAACACTTCCTCGAAGGGGGCAGAGCAGGCGAGGGTGCTACCAAGGTAGGGGATGTCAATAAGGGAGTAGTCGAAGGCTTTAACCTACCCTCAACATCTCCAAAGGATCTCCTAAGGAAAAAGAAGCCTCTCAATCGGGGGCCTTAAAGAAGCATTCCCCTGATCCCAGACCTCGATTGGTCTCCTTACCTGTTGAGGCGGTACAAAAGATGTTGTAACCTCCATCTTTGACCAGTTGCTCCAGATGATTCCACAATGTTCGGCAGTCCTCAGTGGTATGTCCTTACTCTTGGTGGTACTAGCAATGAAGGCTTTAGTTGGGCCTCAAAGGTTCTCCACTCATCTTGTTCGGCCATTTGAAGTATGGCTCGTTCTTGATCTTTTCTAAACTTGATGCACTGGCTCTCTTAATACAGTGTTTACCACTTGAGGAGCTGCAGGCGTAAATTGCCTAGCAAAATCCCTTCGGGGTCTGTTATTGTTGTAGCAGTCCGACTTGAAATCCCTCCTTTCCTAAGGGATAACCTTGCCCTTTGCCCTGTCCTGCTGTTGGTCATCCTCAACCCTTTTATACTTGTCAATTCGATCCATGAGTTGGCGTATACTAGTAGCAAGTTTCCCAGTTAAAGACTTCCTTAAGCCATGCTCGGTAGGTAGGCCAGCTTGAAAGTGCTAATGGCCACATCGTCAAAATCACCATCTATCTTGTTAAACATCTCCCAGTATCTGTTCGAATAAGTCTTCAGGGTTTCTCATTCTCTTATGGACAAAGAAAATAAAGAAGCTAAAGGCTAAGGAACCCTGCTACATGTGATAAAGCGGGATCCAAATGCTTAAGTAAGTTCCTTGAAGGAATCAATGGAACTTGCCCTCAAACTATCAAACCACCTCATCGCCACAGGCCCTAAACTGGACGGGAATAAGTTGCACATCAAAGGCTCATTCTTGGAGTGTATGGCCATCCTTTGATTAAAGTGGCTAACATGCTCCACAAGATTTGTTCTTCCGTTATACATGGTGAACATCAGTTGGGAAAACCGCTGAGGAAGTCTCCCTCCCTCAATCCAGCATGTGAAAGGCGACCTGGAAATTTGGTTGAATGCTTTACTCATAGCGTCATTTCCCAGGCTAACCGAGGACGAATTTCTATTTCTACGTACATGATAATAATCCTCATTATATGAGAAAGACTCACTAAGGGGAGTCCTTGATCTGCGCCTATAGCTACGATCCTCTTCACCACCAAAAGAGAAGTCAAGATTGGATGGAGCTCGCCTTCACCGTTCATGACGCAAGCTTCTCTTCAGATGATCACTCTCCCTCTGCATGTTTTTGGCATTCTCTTCTTGAGAGACGTGGCTTTTACACTGAGCTTGGCTTTTACTAGTATAGGTAATATGTACACTTCCCTCCCGGTCCCTTTGTTGTTCATGATCACGGAAGTGATCTTGACGCTGAGACCCCATAGACTCTACCTAGTGTGGACCTGAACCTACCATCGTTGAAAGTTGGATTCACTATAACACTAGTAATTCTCACAGACGGCGCCAATTGTAAGGACTAGATTTAAACTCCCAGTCCACTACGTGGATGGACTTAGGCCCAAAAAACCCAAAACAATGAATTTATAGAAAATGGGTTAGAAAACTGGGCTTTAGTTAATCAAACGAACATTAGAATGGGTTCATATGAAAAGAGAGTGAAAAGAAGAAGGTTTGTATTGAAGAAGAATTGTCATCGGCAAGATCCGAGGAGGTCTGTTCTTATTTTTTATTCTCAGGTTCAGTTACAAATTTGGTTCCTGAAACCTACAGTGTTTTTTTTTCCTATTTATTTTTATTTTTATTTTTTTCGATCCCCCGTCTCGTTGCCTCCCTCCTCTTTTATACCATCTTTTCTTTTCATCTCCACCTTCCATGTGCATGCTAGATGGTTGCCCTTGATACTTGTCCCATCAGCGCCTCCTATAAGTCCTCATGTACTAGCTGTAAGGCTGAAATTCACTGTTCAAGTATCACCTCCACATTAATGCAGCCAGGGAGTTAGCTGCAGTGTATTTAATGCGAAGGTAGTACCTTTCTCCTGAGATATTTTAGGACACTTACATGTCCGACATTTCTACAATGCTTATCAACACCAACGAGACTTCTTGGAATGTCACCCTAAGCGAAAGACAACCTTTTCGAACCTCGGCAGTGGTAAGTCGAGGATGCATTTGTCCTCGACCCACCCTCTTGAGCCATTATGACCAAAACTAAACTCTACTTACTAATACAGTCTCTTCTAATAAGGATTTCTCTTCCTCGGACAACCCTTCGTCCTCGGATTAGGCCACAGGTCTGAAATACAAACAAATGATGGACTCCTTGGCCCAATATCCCTACAAGATAAATTTTAAAATAATGTGTTAAAATAAAAAAAGTAGCTTTTAAAAATGTAAAATAAGTTTTTTTTTTTTTTTAAAGATATCCGGAAGCTAATGATTATTACTATCCAACCGTGTTTATAAAAGTTGAGACAAAAGTGCTATTTTAAACTTCACCAAAAAAAAAAAAAAAAAAAAAAAAAAAAAAAAAAAAAAAAACTATATGCTAAACGTAAGGGCCTGTTTGGTTTGGTGCTAACTCAATTTTTATATCTTAACACTTAAATCTCATTACCCAATTGTCATATCTTTGACTCAAAAATTTTTTCATAACTCTACTGGTAGTGCGTTTGGCTAGAAATTCTCAGTGGTATTTCAATTAAAAAATTCAATGTTAAGTAAAGTTGTGGGACCCACAGAATTCAATGCTTAGAAAAATGCACAATGACTACTGAAAGTACTCTCTCCACTTCACATCTTCTTCTCTTTAAACAAAACTCAATCCCCTTCACATCTTCATCTCTTTAAACAAAACCCAACAGCTACAACTAGAAGATAAAAGAAGAATGCAAAGTGAAAAAAATAATTTCTGATCTCATGATATAAATCCAAAATATGAAACCAAAAGATCTCAGTTTTAAGGATTTGGTGTTGATATTTGAAGCTCTAATCTCATGTCATAAACCCAGTAAATAGCACAAACATCACAAACCTAGAAAATACCCAAAAAAATAAAATAATCTAGTTTAAAAATCAAAGCCAAAAGTGCCCAGAAAAGACTATAACAACCCATCAAGAAAAAAGAAAGAAAAAATTTGCTATGAACAGATGAGGAAAAAAAGAAAGAAAGAGAGAAAAAAAGAAGAAGCAATTGGAAAGAAACAAAGAAAGAAAGAGAAAAGAAGAATGGTGCTAGAGTGAAAAAGAAATTTAAAAAAAAAAAGAAAAAAAAAGAAAGAAAGAAAGAGAACTGACTTACAACACTTTAGATGGGTCCCACCATTCATTTTTTTGTAGATCTCACCTATTTTGGATTATGGGTGATGAAAACTGAGTTACATAAGTTAGTTTTCACCTAATCCAAACACCCTAATTGATTTGTGGCTCTAAAAGAGAAAGAGCCAAGGAGGTGTCGTGTGCGACAAAGACGGTAGTAAGGCACAATACTATTTGGTTGTTTAAGTGGTCTCCAGCTCCACAGTGGCAAGTCACCTTTGGATTTTATATATATAGGAGAATGTTAACAAGCACCAGAGGGTGCTTGTTAAGGTTTGCTAATGTGGGTCCCACATAAATAAAAAATTGAGTAAATTAGAGAAAAATCATGACATGGCTGGCATTGGCAAGGGGCATTTTTTTTTCTTCGGACAAAATTGCCCTCTTAACACATTTCCCTCACTTTCACTTTTTATTTCCCACAAAATCTTATTTTACCAATATTTAACTATCCACTTTCTTTCACTTTACCAATATCAAACTAAATTTCTTCCCCTTTACAAATATCAAAGAGAAGAAGAGATGAAGAAATATCAATAAAGGAATGAGGAATAATTAAACAAGGTACCACTATTGTATTTTATTTGATTCATAGTTATTTTTTTAAAAATAGGTTAAAATTAATATGTTGTTAATTTTTATTTTTGATACATGTATATTGTAGCACTAATGGATGGGGATGTAGTTGCAAAAGATTGCTTTGACTTAAATGAACCACTTCATGAAGGTATTATAATTTTATTTTATTTGTGATTTGGATTTCATTTATCATAAAATATTTTTAAACTCTTGTTTTTATATAGCACCAAAATTAATATGAAGTTAATTTTTATTTCTAATACATGTATTATACCATCAATGGATGGAAATGAAGTTGCAAGTGAGAGTCACTACTTTACTCCAAAATATTGTTTTGACTTAAATGAACCCCTTCAAGAAGGTATTATAATTTTATTTTATTTATAAATTTACATTTCATTTATCATAGAATATGATGTTTACATTTTAAACTCTTGTTTTAATATAGCACCAATGGATGACAATGTAGATGCAAGTGAGGCTCATCAATTTGTTCCAATGGATTTTTTTGACTTAAATGAATTGTCTCAAGAAAGTATTTTTATTTTTATTTTATTTGTAATATATAATTCATATATCAAATAATATGATGTTGATTTTTTTTAATTTTTTTAATTTTTGTTTTAATATAGCACAAGTTGATGATGATTTGATTGCAAGTGAAGTTCATGGAAGTGTTTCAAAGAATTCTGTTGAATTAAATGAGTTTTCAAATGATGGAAAAAATAATAATACTTATGGAGATGAAATAATTGATTGGAATGAATGTCCAATAGATAAAATGGGAGTTATTGAAGAACATGAAGATATAAATTCAATAGAAAATGAGTTTGAGCCTTTTGTTGGTCAATGTTTTCCTAGTGAAGAAGAAGCTTTCATTTTCTATAAAAATTATGCAAATCAATATGGTTTTACAATTTGAAAAGGTCGTACTAAGAGGAAAAAAAAAAAAAAAGGAGAAATAGTAAGACGTGATTTCTTTTGTCATCGACAAGGTAAACAACCACTAAAAATAGTGAATCTATCTAAGGAGCAACGAAATAGAAAGTCTTTAAAATGTGGATGTAAAGCTCATTTAAGTATCATTTTGTGAAAGTCATTTGATATTTTTCCTTGAGAATAGCATGTCACTAAGTTTTTTATAGACCACAATCATGATTTGTTCTCCCCTTTGGAAGTGCAATTTCTTCCAGCCAATCGAGTTATCACTATAGATGATGAAAAACGCATTTTCTTATTGAAAGAAGCTGGACTTTCAATTAGTGAGGTTATGCATGTTATGGAACTTCAGAGGCATTTGAAACATGGACAACTTCCATTTTTTCAAAGGGACATTCGTAATCTTTATGTGAAAATGAGGAGGAAGAAGGCAAAGAATGATGCCATGAATCTTCTAAAATTTTGCAAAGTTGCTAAAGAAGAGAACTCTCGATTCCAATATGCATTTACAACTAATGAAGAAAATAGATTGGAGCATATTTTTTGGTCACTTACTCATAGTTTTCATTGGTACCAAAAATATGGAGATGTGGTTGTTTTTTATACTACTTATAAGGTGAGTGCTTATGATATGCCTTTTGATATTTTTGTTGGTATCAATAATCATGGAAAGACAATTCTCTTTGGTTGTGCACTTCTTCGAAATGAAACAACAAGTGCCTTTTGGTGGTTAATGAAAGTACATTCTTTGTCTTCTAAATTTGTACAATTATTTTTTAAATTTTATTTGATTAATTAGTAGAATAATAATGTACATCCTTTGAAATATTTTCATGCTTTAGTAAATTTGTATTTGATTAGCAGACTTTTGCATGCTTAATGAGGAATCAACTGTTAGGACATATGAGAATTATGTTAGGAACATATGTCATTTAGAATTGGCTAATCTTTCAACAAAACGCACTTTATTTGTAATTGGGTAGATCTAGGATGTGTTTAATACTTCAAGGAACAAGGTTTCAAGTCCAAGTGTTAAAGACATGCAAATCTATCCAAGAATCAACTGAAGAAGTGCTGGATTTTAAAGCTCGACAGCTAGCTTGATAGATAGCATTTATCGAGGTTTAAAAGGCTATGTAAGCCCGATGCTCAACAACTGCTCGATAGATAAGCTATTTATCGAGATTTATGAAAATCAATTTTTCAGATTTGATTTCATACCAATCCATGTATACATGTTTAGGTTTTCTTTTCTTACAACCCTAAACATATAAAAGGATTATTTTAAGGGCCGTCAAAGGTTGTGTAAGTGTGAGGTAAAGTTTTGCTCATGCAAATTGTGACTAGAGACAAAATTTGCCCTAGTTCATCTTTCTCTTGAAGAAGCTGCTGTGTTTTTATGCTGTTGAGTTTTGTAACCAAAAATCTTCGTGATCTTCATCGTGTTAATGAATTGAAAAACTTCACAGCCAACATCCTTCTCAAGTTGGTGAGTAAGTCACATATTGGGATTCACGTATCGATTGGTTAGTCATGTACTAGGAGCTATGCATTCAAAAGGAGAGATTGTCACTACAGAATAAGTCCAATTGTGTATTGGGGTAAGGGTTCAACTGTAGGTTAGTATAAGGTATTGGGATTCCTTTACTTGTAACCACTTGTTGTGATAATAGTGAATTCTTAGGAGTGGTGACCTTAAAATCACCCAATGAGATTTTTGCCTTGGAGGTTTTCCCTATTCGTAAACAAATCACCGTGTCAATTTTATTTTCTGCTGCATATTAACTTAGTTGGTGATTTCTTTGTGCTACCACATGTTTTGCATGTTAATTTAATTAATTAATTAACTTGTCTAAATCAATTGGTTAATTTATCATAAGGGGTCAATACATTCTTGGTCTGTCAAGTAGTATCAGAACAATCACATTATGATTATGATTAATCTTTGCTGTGTGATCCATTAACCCTTGTTGTCATGGATAGAGGACAATCATTGATTATACCTCATTTATTTGATGGCACTAACTATACTTACTGGAAAGTATGCATGAGAGCTTTCTTGCAGTCATTAGATGAAAATGTGTGGTAAGTTGTGGAGATAGGCTGGACCAAGCCAAAGGAAATGTTGGTCGATTGGGATGATGCTAAGATCAAGGTGGCTAAATTCAACAGTAGGGCATTGAATGCTTTATTCAGTGTGGTCATGAATGAGGAATTTAAGAAGATATCCTCCACTGATACTACCAAGGAAGCATGGACCATCTTCTAGACAACCTATGAAGGAACTAAGGCTGTCAAAGATTCGAAACTTCAGAGGCTTATTACAAGCTTTGAAGAGATCAAGATGGAGGAGGATGAGTCATTCGATGAGTTCTATGCCAAGCTTAAGTACATAGTAAACTCAGTCTTTAATCTTGGGGAAACCATTCCCAAACCTAAGATTGGTAGAAAGGTGCTCAGATCTCTACCCGAGAGATTTCATGCCAAGATCACCGCAATTAAGGAATGAAAGAATATTGACAAAATTTCTTTGACAGAGCTGGTTGGCAATCTGCAGACTTATGAGTTGGGCGTAACAAAGATTGGGAAATCTAGTAAGGGTAAGAGCATGGCATTGAAGGCTAAGAGCAGTGACACAAATGATTCTTCAGACGATGAAGATTCTAAAATGAAATCCTACATTACAAGGAAATTCAAAAAAATTATGAAGAATGCCAATGCTAAAAGATTTGGCAAAGACCGCAATCAGTCCAATTCATCCCAATTCAAGAGACAATACAAAGAAAAAAAGGATGCTAGGGATGGCAATCAGTACACTGTTCCCTTAGGATCTAAGTGTTTCAAATGTCAAGGCTTTGGACACATGAAATAAGAGTGCCCAATGTATCTTAAGATTATTAGGAAAAGCAAGGCCCTTGCTGGTACCTTGAGTGACACCGAGCTTAAGGGTAATTCGGAAAATGAGGATGATGGAATCCTGAATGCCTTTACTGCCACTATAAATCCTACTAAGGGGATTGATGAAGAAGTGGATGAAGAAAAGGAGTTGGTGGAATCTAAGTTTGAAAAGATGGATGAACAAGATGACATCCACACAACCTATGCAAAATTATACAAAGTCTCAAAAATGCATGAAAAGTTGTATAGGTCGGCCATCAAGAAGCTCAGTGATGTGGAGCTTGAACGAGAAGAAATCTCCACGAAGTTTGATGAAGCCAATCAGACCATTGGAGCATTGAGATTTGAAAATAATTTCTTGGCTGAGAAGACCAAGAAGCTTGAAGCGGAGCTGTTTCAAGTCAAAACTCAACTGGAGCGGACTTCAAGTGCAAAGCTTGACGAGATGCTCAACCTTCAGAAATCTACTTTTGATCTAATCGGTTTAAGGTATGATTTCTCTTCTCCTAATATTGCTTCCTCTAGTACTACTGTTTTTGTTTCACCAGCTAATAATGTTGAATTTGAGAACAATGATGTCAAAACTGCTTTAGTTATTAAGAACATAGAAAAGGGTAAATCTATCTTAGGAGCACCCCCTAAATTTGATAAGAAAGAGACTAAAAACCCTAAGGCTAAGAAGGGTAATACTCAAAAGTCTAAACAGAAGAAGCAACATCTCTATCATCACTGTAGAGCAACTGGACATACTCGACCAAATTGCTATAAGTGGTTAGCCACTCAACAAAGCAATAGTATGATCTTTTTGAGAAACCAGAATCAGTTTCCGTCATCTTTTGCTCCTCTTGGAGATCTACTCAAAGCCCTCATGTTCCTTTCAAACTTGAACGGTTTCAATCCTTCTCCCTCACCATCAGATTAAGGGTTTGCTAAACGAAAAGGTTCTTCCAAGGTGTGGAAGGAAAAATGTTCTAAGTGATTCAGTCATTTTGCTCTCTCTCCCTCTATTTTTTGCTTGCATTACTTGTGTGTTTTGCTTTCCAGTTTTGAGTTAGTCTAGTTTTATGCTTTTCTTTGTTTAACATTGTTAGGTTCTAAGGAATTAAGAACTAATGTATTAGAACTTCATTTTGTAATGTTGGCAAACCATGATCAAAATGTTTTAGTTTTGTTTAGATTTGCTCAAAGTATATGTTTTTATGTAAAGTTAGAATCAAGTTGCCGCAAGATTTATTGTGTAAATCTGCCTGACTCGATTGATTGAGAATTAGACTCGATCGATCGAAAGTCGTGTAGATTATTTTTTTTTTTTGCGAAATTTCCAACTCAGCCCAAGCCCGTTTTACGTGTAGGGTTTTATGTTTTGTCTTTAATATAAAAGGGAAAACCCTAGCCATGTTTTTAGGTTGGTTTTTATGCTGTGTGTGTGAATATTCTGTGAGATCTAGAGGTATTTACCTTCACATATACTTAGGATTTCCAAGATTCAAGATTATGTCAAGAACTTGGTGATCATTCAGTTGCAGATTCAAGAGCTTAAAGATACACAATTAGGAATGCTTGTACTTGCTGGGAATTCAAGAAAGAAATAGTCTGTGGACTCGAAGCTATCACGTGGTCGTGGTAGTAAGTTTCCTACTTGAGGTAGCAATAGTATGTTAGTGGTTTAGGTCACTATTGTGTAAACTTCAATTCTTTCATAGTGGATTCAGTTTATCTTGAGGATAGTTAGGTTAAATTCTCACCAGGTTTTTTATCGGTTTGGTTTTCTTGGGTTATTATATCATTGTGTTCTTTATTTTCTACACTTTACATTGATATCATATATTTGTGTTAACCTAGATTTGATAATTTGACTAAGTAATCACTTGGCTAATTAACTAGGTTAATCTAGTTGTGTTTTAAGGGGTCTAAAAACAAACAAACATGTTTTTGTTTGTTTGTTTTCAGTGTTGCTTTATTTTTGTTTTTCAGGAAAATAAAAAAATAATATTGAAAAATCAGAAAAATACAAAAACAGTGTATGTTTTGTGTACATTGATACTTATGTACCTTGGATGGCCATTGAAACAAAGTTTTCTAAACTTTGTACCTTTGTAGCTTAGATGAGAATCTCTATGCATAACTAAGCAAGTGAGCTTTGTAGTTCGTGTTTGTGATGAGTAAGATTAAGTAATCTCTTGTGCTTAACACTCGTATCACTCTTTTTGATGGGAAGAATTAGAAAATCCTAAGAGAAAGACATAAATAACCATATCACCACTATTGCCCACCAATCATGAAATGACATCTATATGCTTCGGCATAGCAAAAGTGCAATGTCAAAAACTTAACATAATTGGGTACTTCTTTTCTCTCTCTTATATGCCCATGCATGGTATGCTTAAAGAAAAATATGTAAAGAAAATAAAAGCAAAAAGAATTAAAATGCTTTATATATGATTGCAAGTGTGTCTTTTAGGAGATGTAGAAGTTATAGGATGTATCTTGAAGGTGATAGAACCCATCAAGCAATTATGATTATGTGTGAGTTAAAATGATTTTCTCATATCTCAAATTATCATAACATGTAGACACTTATGCAATATTGCAATGTTTTCACACATAACGCGTAACATTCTTTGCTACTTTTGATACATGTGCAAGTACAATGTGATTTGTCCATCACAAAGAATACATGTGTTAATGCATGCTCACTAAACTGTCTTGACTTGTTTTTAAAATATAAAATTGGTTAGACTTGTTTAGTTTCTGTGTGTGTTTTGGTTTAAATGCTTGTCATTTTTTTTCTTGTTGAGAGATGATTTTGAGAGCTTAATATGTTGTTTGGATCTTTAGTTGAGTAGCATGCTTGATTGCATTCATGTCTATGTTTTTCTCTTCTTTGAAAAACTATTTTTAAGCAATCACGACAACTTCTCAATACCTCTTGATAGCGAGACTATCTATCAAGCCTCTGATCTTCCTTTCTCGATAGCTGTTATCGCATTTTTGATCCATCGAAGTTTTTGAGATTTTGCCTCGATAGCTTTTTGATAGCTTCTCAATCCATTGAGAAAGTTTCTATATACTCGATAGATTCTCGATAGCTTCTTGATCCATCAAGGTCACTTTGCTGTGGACACCTATCTATAGCTCCATTTGGAGAGATTTAAAGCTTGACACTCTTGATACCTCTCGATCCATCGAGCTTCGTATTTTTATATATACAGTGTCAACACGATTTTTCTTCATTTCTTACTGATCTCTCTCGATACTTTTGACTCCTTACCTCCCCAAACTCACTTCTCTCTCTCAAAACCTCTTCTTCACTCAATCTTTGGCCTCAAGGGTGATTTCTTCCTCTGGTATGATCTCCTTTCTTACATTTAATCATGCATTTCATCCTTTTTACCTAACTTTTGGGGTTTTTGATAAAGTTTGGGGTTTTTCAAAATTGTTGAGGTTTTTATGAAGTTTTTGGGTTGGGTTTTGTTCAAATAGCCTTAAAAGTTCATGCATTGCATCACATTTGCATTTTAACAATGTTTCATGCATTATAGATGTGTGCTTATCATGTTGAAAATATGTTTGCTGGTAGGATTGGATTGGGTTGAGTCTATGATGTTTTTACTTTTGCATGTCACATGTTCATGCATTTTTCATGCATACGTACCATATTTTTTTTAATCTTATTGATATTAAATGTGTTGGTACTTTTCTGTTTGTCCTTTTCTTTCTCCTTTTCTTTTGGTTATTTGCTCTATGGCACTTACACAGAAATCTACTCCATCCCAAAACTCTCTTTGTTCCGGGGCATCATCTTCTTCCTCTGTTGATCCTACTCCCTCTCATGTCAGGTTCCGTGATTATAAAGACTGTAAGGACTTTTCAGAGAACTTTTCACGACACAACATTCATTCGGAACGCCAAGTCTTCCTTTCAAATTTTTTCGATACTGACCTTCCCACTGTCATCTACAGTAGGGGTTGGGAGTCACTTTGTGGCATCCCAATCATTTGTCCCTTTGTGATCATACAGGAGTTTTACTCCAACATGCACAGATTCAACTATTCTGTACCTCACTTTATCACTCGCGTTTGAGGTACGCGCATTGTAGTCACTCCAGATCTTATATCTGAGGTGCTATGTGTATTGAGGGTAGCACATCCAGACTACCCTGTCTGTGCTTGATTTTTTTTGTCCCTCATTGAGAGGATTGCCATAGATTTTTCCTCTCACTTCATACTCTCCCTTATAGATGTTTATAGGGATACAGTGACTTGTGATAAACTTATCTTTCCTTTTGCTATCACACGGATCATTCACCACTTCTTTGTCTCCTATCCAAAGTCAGATCACTTCCTCATCATGGGTGCCATCGACGCTACTACTCTTAGACGGAGTAAGGCCCAGCTTCGACTGAAGCGGCCACAGACCGAGACAGCTACTCGTCTAGCATCTTCTGCTCCATCCATATCCACTCCTTCTTCTGCGGGTGGTGTAACCCTCGAGGTGGTCATGGCACAGATTTAGCACATGGATGCTCACCTTGACACATTCAATGATGAGTTATGTCAGGTGAACACCCATGTCAATCGTATTGAACGATGGCAGGCTCGCCTTGGTGGCTTCGTGGCATCTCCCTCTCCTTCTCCTAAGGCATTTGAAGACGAGGATGATGATGGTAACTCTGACAATGATGATGATGATGAGGATGAGGATGCTAACTCTTGCGATGAGGACGAGATGACTGCTTGAGTTACTTACCCTTTGTCATTTGTGACAAAAAGGGGGAGTAGTTTTGGGTATGAGAGTAGTTATGTACTTAGGAGGAGAGTTAGTGTAGGAGATATTTTTGTTAGGGTGAGTGTTTTCTTTTTGAAGGATGTAGTGAGGACTTTTTATATCTTTTCTTTTCTTTCTTTTTAAATACATTGTTCTTACATTGTGATAGCAAACCTTGTATTCATTTTGTATATATATTGAGGTTGTTATTACATTCTTTCACCTATCTCTACATATGTTGTTTCTTTTCTCTCTTTATGCACATACTTCTTATTAATTGTATGCAATCTTTTATTTCTGTTTCACACTATGATGCCTTGATGAGTTTTGTTTAAAGTGTTTTAGAAATATAGGTTGTCAAAGTCTCTCTTGCCATGAACTCTCTTCTTGCAAAGTTTTTCAAGAGTTTGTGTTAGGATAGATTTTATTCTATTCAACAAGTATGAGTTGAGTGATTTAAGACTTCTCTCATATGTTCATTTGTCTATTGTGGTTTTGTCACGGATTGCCAAAGGGGGAGATTGTTAGGACATATGTGAATTATGTTAGGAACATATATCATTTAGAATTGGCTAATCCTTCGACAAAACGCACTTTAGTAGTAATTGGGTAGATCTAGGATGTGTTTAATACTTCAAAGAACAAGGTTTCAAGTCCAAGTGTTAAAGCCATGCAAATCTGTCCAAGAATCAAGTGAAGAAGTGTTGGATTTTAAAACTTGACAGCTAGCTCGACAGATAGCATCTATCGAGGTTTAAAAGGCTATGTTAGCCTGATTCTCGACAGCTACTCAATAGATAAGCTATCTATCAAGATTTCTAAAAATCAGTTTTTTAGATATGATTTCACACCAATCCATGTATACATGTTTAGGTTTTCTTTTTTCATAACCCTAAACATATATGAGGATTATTTTAAGGGCCGTCAAAGGTTGCGCAAGTGTGAGGCAAAGTTTTGTTCATGCAAATTGTGACCAGAGATAGAATTTGCCCTAGTTCATCTTTCTCTTGAAGAAGCTGCTGCGTTTGTATACCGTTGGGTTTTGTAACCAAGGAAATTCGTGATCTTCATCGTGTTGATAAATTGAAAAACTTTGCAGCCAACATCCTTCTTAAGTTTGTGAGTAAGTCTCATACTAGGATCCGCACATCGATTGGTTAGTCACATATTTGGAGCCGTGCACTGAGAAAGAGAGATTGTCACTACAAAACAAGTCCAATTGTATATTGGGGTAAGGGTTCAACTATAGATTAGTATAAGGTACTAGAATTCCTTTACTTGTAATCGCTTGTTGTGATAATAGTGAATTCTCGGGAGTTGTGACCTTAAAATCACCTGGTGGGGGTTTTTGCCTTGGAGGTTTTTCCCATTCGTAAACAAATCACAGTGTCAACTTTATTTTTCATTGTATATTAACTTAGTTGGTGATTTGTTTATGCTATCACACGTTTTGCATGTTAATTGAATTAATTAATTAACTTGGCTAAATCAATTGATTAATTTATCACAAGGGATCAATACATTCTTGGCCTGTCATCAACACAAGGAAATTTTGACGGATCAAAATCCATGGATTACAGAGGCAATATCAAAAGAATTTCCAGCTAACAAAGCATGCCTTTTGTATATATATGGCATATTACCGCTAAATTTAGCGGTTGGTTTACATCAATTCTTTGTAATCAATATTCAAATTGGTGCATGGACTTCTATAAATTATATAAGTTAGAGTCATGTGAAGATTTTGACAATGCTCTTTAACAAACATGTAATTGGTTTATATCAAATCAAGCACTTTTGGATACCATGTTACCTTCGTAGGCTTTTTTTTTGGTCGAATGACAACAACCGAAAGATTGGAAAGTATAAATGCATTTATTAAACGGTTTGTTAGTTCTCACATAAACTTGATCCAACTCATCAAACAAGTAAGTCATTATTTACCATTGATATCTTTTGTTGTATAATTTTTTTTTTTTTTTAAAATATTTGTAGTCTTCATGTGTCATACAAAAGTTTTTAATTTATTTTACTATTTGTAATTTTAGGTTGATCTTGCCATTGAAGATATTGAGCAAACACAATCACATGATACAATGTTGGAGACATATAGAGGTTCTTCTTTAATATCAATGTCACCCTTAGAAGACCAAGCACATAGTGTTTTGACGCCCTATGCTTTCAAGATTTTTCAAGAGAAATTTGGGAGAGCAACACAATATTCGGTGCTTCAAAAAAATGGTATTGAATTTGTGCTACAATATTATAAAGATGAAACTAGTCAAACACACAAAATATTATGGGATGGTTAGATGACATATTGTAGTTACAAGAATTTTGAATTTTGGGGTATACTTTGTTGTCATGTACTTAGTGTATTCCTTCATAAAGATTGTTGCCAAATTTCATCCTTGCATTTAACACCATGTTGGTGTTGTGAAGCATCATTAAGTGAAAAGGAATTTGTAATGCCCTAGCCCAAGTCAAGTAAAAAAAAAAAAAGGGGGTATTTTTGAAGCCCTTATGACCACCCACCTACCCCTTATTTCCCCACCACACATTCACAAATATCTCCCTACCTCTTTGACTGGCCATCACTCCTTTTCACCTTATTCTCTTTTCTTTTCTTTTTCACACAATACAAACACCTCTTTCTCACACTCCTTCACTCTCCCACCGGCACCTTCACTTCTCATCACCTCCACCATCTTTTTCCGGTGAAGTATACCGGAAAACTCCATAAGAATAAGGTAAGGCTCACTCATCTCTATTTATTTGTGGTAAAAAATTCATAATCTTTTGGTGGGTTTATATGCTTTTGCTTGAGGTTATGTCTACCTAAGCTTTAATAATAATACCCACGTGATTTATGAGCATTAGAAGTGATATTTATGTGTTTTTATGTATGGGTTTTGGTCATGGTGGATGAATTTGATGAGTGGGTTTATGATTTTTGCAATTGTGGTTATCTAAATGGTGAGGATTTGGGAGTTTTGGCTTTTTAATGTGAAATAGATTGTGATTACAATTTTATTGAGTTTATTTGGAGCTAGTAAAAGATTTAAATGGTTGTGTTGAAGGATATTGTGATTTTGGTTTCATGGGTCTTTGATGATGTTGTATAAATCTTATGGAAGTGACTCATGAATTGTTAAGATTTTAGTATTAGGGAGATAATATTGCATATGGGTAAATTTTATAAATTGGAGCTTATGTCTTGTGAGTTAATTTGTTGAGAAACTTTGGAAGTGGAATATATTATTTGTGAGGTTAATTACTAGGCTTGCCTAATTAATTGCTTGGTTAGCAATCTCTAATTCATAGCTAAATGCAATGTCGAGCTTTATGCTTCTTATGGCAGGTTTGCTTGGTATTGTTTAGGTTCTAGCTAATCTCCTTTGGAGCTTGGAGAGTTAGGCTATTTGCGAGTTGCAAGGTAAGTAGCTTTTAATGGGATTTTTGGAAAATAACCATGTTGCATAAACTTTGTTTGGGTCAAACACATTTTGGAAAATTATTTGTGAAACTATATTTTCTTAAAAAGTATTGTGTTGTGACCCTATTATATATGATTATATATATGAAAAGCGCATCATGTTTAATATTGCATATGAGGAAATGCATGATTTGTTAGTATGAAAGAGATAAGCATCTTTGATATAATTCTTGGGAATGGCTTTTATGGATTTGTTGCATTATTTGCAAATTCTAAAGATGTTTTATCTTGACTTGTAATATTTGGAAAATTGATAGAAAATTTTATTGACAAGAAATGGTTTTGGGAAAATTTGAGAACCTTCTGAATATATTGGGTATTTCAAGGGTTTTTGTGAAACTACTTGAAACTGAACAGTGTTTTGATTTCATATAAACTGTGAGCTCTTTATGCTTTTACCCTTGGGCTGTGACATGTGACTACCCGGTGATTACCCAGCCAGATGTCATAGTCTTTGTGACATTGGTATCTTGGCACCCTGTCTTTGTGGCGGATTGATGTCTTTGTGGCATAATTGATGTCTTCGTGGCATACCTAACGTCTTTATGGCGCCTTATCACGTGGCCTTGGGTTGGATTTCAAGTTTTAAAAGGGTGTTTTGATAGCTCACAGTAAATAGTACGTAGTTACATGTTGGAATACTTTGAAAAAGCTTAGTACTACATTCTTTTAATCATTCTTGTCATTTTATTAAGAAAAATCGATTTGCTGGATTTTCATGGAAATTCCCAAATTATAATATGTTTTGTAAAATGTTCATTATCATGAAACTTGCATTTCCCCCACCCCCATTAATTGTGCTACTTACTAGGTTCTGTCTCATTCCATTATTTTACAAACTTTTTAAGAGTAGGCAACTATCTTTTTGAGACAGCTTTTTTTGGTGGCTAGCAGTAGTTAGACTAATTGCTGATGGAGGCTGACTTTTGTGATGGAGATAATTGATGATGTATAACTTATAGTAGGCTTGACCCAATTCTTTTGTATCTAATAGTAGTTATGCCTTTATTTCCACTAATGGGACAAGTTGATGTTATGTAATTATTTATTCAAACCTCCATTTTTTTTTTTGTGACCGATAGTCATGGTATTTATTACATAGAGCTCTGACTTATTTTGGGAGTATATTTAATGAAATTATTATGATAATTTTTGATGTTGGTACTTGATATGATTTTATTTGGATGGATTTGTCAAAATGAACAAAATTTATAGGTAACTTTGAGATGTTTTTCTCATGCTTTGGACCCTTTTGGGTTTGGGCGTGACGAAATTGCTAGTGGTGGATGATGAAAATTTAGTGGACAAGGAAAATATGGTTGATGCTAATATTAATGATATGATTGATGGAGATTGCTTCATTAATTGTGTAAAGTTGTTATTTACAACTATGTATTTTGTTGGCTTATAGTCCGTGCCAAATTTGATTGTAATTTTATTCAATCCTTCGTACCCTGTATTTATTGTGGGATTTGATTGTAAGGGTTGTGTGATAAAGAGAGAGAATGTGAAGACTCAAGCAATTGAAGACTGAAGAGTTTTTGCGGGTAGCTCGCGACTAAGCATCCCGCGAAGTGACCCATGTGACTTGCACATGCTGAAATGCGAAGAGTTAAGTTAGGATGGAGACAACTGTGTTTTACGAGTATCTCGCGGGTAAGGCCTTCCCGCGAGACACCCACGAGACATTTTGTTCTGCCAGACTGTCCATTCTGATACACACTTTCTGTGCCTACACTATATATACCTACAAATGTTGAGGAGTGCTTTTGAGAGAAAACCTTAGCCAAACACCTTGAGAGTTAAAGATTGTTATACCCATAATCCTCTACACATTTGCTCGTGAAATTTCCTCAACTCCTACCTCTCCATTTCCATACCATTGAGAGGTTGATAGCCCAAACACTTACCACATCCTTTCAGAGTATCAAGTGAAGTTTTGGTGCTGCTGGGAAGCATTGAAAGAAGCCAAGGATGGCAGATGCAACATGGAGCTTGTTGCAGGATCCGGAGAACTAGACAAGACATGGTTTCGAGAAGCCTTGTTGGAGTAGAAGCTTGGAGGGCTTAGGTACATCTGGTAGATTAGGCTTGGAGGGTCTCTTGCTAACCCATGTATCTCAATTGATTGTTTAGTGGATTGATTTCCACTTGGAGGGCGGCGGAGAGGTTTTTTGCCGAGTTTTTCGGTTTCCTCTTCGATAACACATCGGCGTGTTATCTTGTGTTTGTATCTTTCTTCCTTACTCTTTTACATTCTATTTTATTGCTGTGTTGCTTTGTTTATGGATTAGAGTAACTTGTTTGTTTATTCACTCGCTTTTACACTATTCCGCACTTAGTATTAAGTTAGTGTAAAATCAATCGAGCCGTAACTTTAATTTGGGGGTCTAAATAGCTCTTATGTTTTCAACACATTTTCGAGCTTTCAAATTGTCCCCCACTCTCAAAGACAAAAGGTCACCCAAAGCAAAAACGAATGAAAGGTGGAAGAGAATTAGGAAAGAAAAAGAAGTCTTGTGGCCTTTGCAAGCATGTTGGCGATAACATCTCAACATGCATGTCTGGAGAAAGATAATTGTACTTCCTCAAATGGTGCAAACAAAAGAAAAAAATGTACTTCAAGTGAAATTGGGTTGAATCCAATATTTTCTTTGAAATGTTAGGCATAAACTCTTGAACTTGTAAAAGAAAAAAATTATGACAATATTGTGTTTGTTAGTTTTGACAATATTAGGTGACTGGACAATACTAATTTTGACAATATAATGCCTTTGTTAATTTTGACGCTTCTCTTGTTTTTTTTCTTTTTTTTTTTGGTTTTACATTTCCATTTTGACAATATTATGCTAGTGAATATTCTCATTATCATTTTCAATATTATGTCATTGTACTATAACACTTCTTTCTACCTTTTTTTTAATTTTTTTTTAATAATGAATTTACTTAAATTTTTATAAGGGATTCAATAAATACTAATTTAAATTAAATATTCTTGAAGAAATTTAAATCATGCTTAAATTGCCCATTTATAAGGGATTCAAACCTAAACTCTAATCCATGCTGGTATTACATTGTTAGTCCCTAATATTTATCTACCAGTGCTTTAGTCCCTAGAGTATTAAGTGAATGTTATTGGTCTTTAAAGTATCAACTTTGAAAACTTAATGTATTTGTTATTGTTTTAACTTTCTTTTTTGGTGTACCCATAGCATAAACAATTCAATCAAAATTAATATTTTTCTTCGGGTTGAGAAGTATTTTCAATTCTACCCACCATAGTCAGGTTGAAAAAAGATCTAACCCAACCTAGCCCACCTAGATTGGGTTGGAATTAAAAAAAAAAAAAAGATTAATTAATTGAGCATTCAAACAATACCAATACAAACAACATCGATACAAATAAGAGCAAATTTATAACCTAATAAGCCAGAGCCTACTACCAAACTAACACAAACTGTTTTATTAGTGCTTCAAAGTTAATAGGATATCATATAGCTCTATCCTAACTCAGTTGATAAACAAAAGAATAAATAATAAAATTATATAATATTTTTAAAAAATATATATTAAATATAGGTGGGTCGGGTTAGGCAAATTTATTGACTTGCCAACCTCTAAAAACTAACCCAAACCAATAGGTTAGGTTGAATTGGATCAGTTTTGGCAGATCGACGAGTTGGTTGTACACCCCTAGCCTCTTATAGTAGAATGAATAAAGGGTAAAGAGTTAAAAAAGGAAAATTTAAGATTTGAGTTTCCTATAGTGAATTTATGTTCTCTTATCCTTCCTTATTTGTTTGGTTACAAATCTTCATTAATGGTTGATAAAAAATATATATATATATATATATATATATTAATACTTATTTGTTTGGTTACAAATCTTCATTAATGGTTGATAAAAAATATATATATATATATATATATATATTAATGTCACTAGTAGATCCAGATGAGAACCAATAACAACTTATTCGTAAACTTTATTATGAAATTTTTATGAAAATATTGTGTAAATAGCATAATTTTTTTTTTTCTAAAGAAAAATATCACTAATTTAAAAAGTTTTGAGATACAATAAAGGACAAAGTTTAGCTAAAAAACTAGTTACATCTTAAGGCTACAACTTTACTTAGTAAAATAAACATTACTACATATATTGAAAATCTAACCGTTAAATTGCATGTACTACGTGCTCTTAATACACATGTCAAATTTTGTATGATTCAAATATTATTTACTATATAATCTATAAGCTTATATATTATGCATAATTTTTTTTAAGGAAATAAATTGCATATATTATGCATAATTTTAAACCACAAAAACTTGGAATTTAAAAAATTTATTGATGACATAACTATTGATTTTTAATTTTCTAGAAATTTTACAATCATGAAAGATATAAGAAAAAGATGTAATCTAATGGTGGATTTGTCAAAATTCACTTCCAATAAAAATATATTACAACAAATTTTGTAGTCTAAGGTTACAACCAATTTTGTAACTAAATTTTGTCCTACAATAAAATGTGACATTATTTTCACTATAGTTTTTGTTTTTAGTTGTGGTCAATCCTAATCTAATATTTTATTAATTTATTTAATTTTGTTTTCACATATGAAAGATTTGAAACTCAACTGTTGGGAAAATTTTGTGATAATTTGTTGTATTGTACTTCAATTTGTAATTTTTATTTTGTAAAATTCATTCCATGATAGACACATATCCTATCAAGCCATTGAGAGTTTTGTTGTTCCATAAATCACATCTCATCTCATTAGCAGCAAGAATCAAGTCATTGAGAGTTTTTCCTCATTTTCACCAATTTTAGTAAGTGTTTAGAAACAACCAAATTTTCACCTATTACTTTTAGATCATTCTCCATCACATGTACCATTGAGTGGATCAGGACTTAAATCCAAATGATACATAACGTTAGGGTATGGATGAAAATTTTAAAACTCTTAAAGGAATAAAGTCAAAATTAATTACTCTAAAATTTAAGGTTGTAAATTGCAATTTAGTCAAGAATAAATATATAGACAGATTCAAGAACTTAAAAAAAGAAGAAAAAAAAAAAAAGAAGAAGTCAGATGTATATTAATGACCCAAATAATACATAATGCATGCAGAATTACTGAACTGGAAAAAGACACCGGCATTGATTATATATAGAAGCTTAAATATAAATAAGTACACCAAGAAGTTAAGGCAACACCTTTTTACCCACTTAATTAACAGGTTCTAAAAGAAGAAACAGAAGTGGCATTGTCTTTAATCCAACTGGTTTCAGGACTTGACTTGTGATTACATGTATAACAAGATGAATGGTGTTCAGCTACACATTCCTCTTCCCTTCATGACATGCCTCCATAGACCTGGAATATGGACATTCGTGATATAATGTCTCCAATCTATGCTGCACACATCAAACCCAAATCTTTTCTTCTCTTCTTCGGACATGCTTTCCATCAATCTTTGAGTATTGCTGTTATCAAACCTGTTTCGCAGTTGTTAGTTAGAAGTGTGTACTAAACCATTTTTTTTCCACATGATATGTGCTCCTTGATTTTCTAGTTAAAAATATGTTTGATTGACTTTAATGTCATGTAAAAGTCACAGTGCGCTATCACTAGTTACTTACCTTCCACCATAGAATGTGTATGGCTCGTATATGTTTGCTAGGTACTTCGCTTGTTCTACTGATTTTCTGCAGATAGTTTCGAGTTTCTGAGACAATTTCCCTTTTGAAGGGGGTATAGTTGTCAACCCACTTCGCCGAATAGCATCTCCCCATAGGTGAGTGGAGAATTCTTCCATGGAACTAAATAGCTTCATAGATGGAACTTTGATTGGCCTACCCTTTGAGTCCATGCACGGAGATGAATTGTAGTATTCATAAAGCAGTTTCGCCAGGTCATTGAAAACTAGTGGATTTACAACAGATGAAGCAATCTGGTATACATTGATGTCTGGTTTTTGGGCCACTCCATGCTTTGCTATGGCTGCCAGGGTTGCATTAACAACCATGTCTGCTGGGACCTGCAAGCATTCATGTCAAGGGAACAACTTGTTAACGACCACAATTACGAGTTACATGAATTGAATTGAACTCGTAAACTTTATGCTTCACACGTCTGTTGACCTCTTTTCCCTGACTATAATGAACCAGGCAGCCGAGCCAAAATCACAACAAATTCATATCTTCTAGTTTAATAATACAACTATTCACATTTTCCCAAAAAAGATACAAAATATTTACTTACTACATCGAGTACTCCATTTGGGTCAACCAAGAAACCTGTCAGCTGCCCTTTTCCATAGTATAACACTATAGGATCCATCATCCTGTGAGATAGCTTGTATCAGAGCCAATTACTTTTTGCATTCTATAGGTTAATACAGATTCTGAATAGGAGATAAGTACCTATTTCCTTCCATCCATCCAGGGAATGGCTCTTTGCAAGTGCTCTCAATTACACTAGGTCGAATAATAACAACCGGTATTTCTCCTCTCAATTTGTCGATCATCATTTCTCCCATAGCCTTTGTGAACACATAAGTATCTTGCCATCCATATCTTTTGGCCCTGATAAATTAACAACTATCTTCATATTAGAAATCCAAAAAGTGAAGTATTAATTTTGCACTAAATTTATTTCTCTTTCCTCCTTAGAAAAAAAAAAGGTACTAAAGAGCAATGAAGAGAGAAGTAACTCATCACCTTTCTAGACCCAAATCTTTCAGCTTTTGAGCCACTGACTTGACTTCAGAAGCTTCCATGAAATCTGAAGCCAACTTTATTTCACCTTCGATGTCCAATGCAGGGAAGGGTCTTGATGAAATTTCTGAAAGTTCCCTTGCTATAGCATCACCAACACTGAATGGCCTTTCCATAATTTGTCCTTGTCTTTGACCATTAACATAAGCTGTATATGAAGAAAAGAATATATGCTTAACACAAAGTAAGATATGTGCTCCAAATAGACCCTTAAAAATCATTCTAGTCCCCATATATGCCTTTCATTTCTTTTTTCTTTTTTTATTTGGCTGAATATTTTAACTTACCTGTTGATACTTGCAAGAAGAGCTTTAGTTTCTTGCACTTCTTTGCAAAGCCCATCAGGTGGCAAGGTCCTCTTGTGTTGATATCTATAGCAACGTCATATCTGCATGCAGTACCATAATTTCAAAATTTTATAATAACATAAATTGAAAAATTACAAGGTTACTGATAAACATGAACTTCTAATAAAGAAAGGTCATAACCTTTCATCAAACGCTGTATTAGCTGCAGAATTTACAATTACGTCGACTTCTTTTGCAATAAAATCTGCTGAATCTTCATCTAAGCCAAGATTAGATTCACAGATATTCCCAACCACAGGAACTAGCTTGCTCAACATGAAGGATTGGTAGGATTTTCCGTGGGTTTGTCGGAGACAATTGAAAAGCTCAGCATTTATGATCTGAAACACAACAAGAAGAAATTTATCAAATTGATCATTAAAAAAATGAACCTTTATCTGAGGGCATTATAAAGAACGTACTTCACTTTTCAATCTTTCCAGCGCTGATTCCTTGTTTTTTGCCTTTATCAAAAGAAAAATTTTACCAACATCGGGCTCTGTCCTTAAAATCTTCTCAATAAGAACTGATTTTTTTGAACAGAAGAAAACACATGTTATTATCAATCGATGACCAAAAAAAACTTAATAGCATAAACAAAGTTCATGGAAAATGCCTTAAAACATATACACCTTTTGCTAGAAATCCAGTTCCACCAGTGATAAGAAACCCCTTCCCTCTAAGAAATTTGACAATTCCAATACCATCATGCATCTCTACCAAAGAGGTGGTTGGTCCTCCATATGGCACCAAATCCTTCACTGCAATCTCAGCCTGGCTATTCCCATTTGGGGACAAAATCAAGCTACCTGCATCTCTCAAAGCTGCACTATGATCCGTGCTCACTAATGCAGCTCTCTTGGTAAAAACCGAAGAAATGCCACTAGGCTTTACCACATTACCACTCTCTTGGCAATACACCACACTCTTCTTCCTCCTCAAGAAGCACCGATCACGCTTTTTGGGTATTCTTAAGAGTTTAATCGGTGGAACTGAGGAAGAATTGAGGAACAAAGCCTCCATCATTTTCCAAGAAATGTGGAATATTTGCAGAGGAAACAGAAAAGAAAAGAAAAGAAAGGGTAAGAAACTAGAAGTTGTGCCGTTCAAAATGGTTGGCTTAAAACCTTAGCTAAACACTTCCTGACTAAAAAGACAAGCAAGTAAACTAACAAAGCTTTATAAGAGAAGAGATGGTGTTTAGTTTGGTTTTAAAGAGAGCAAGGGAGGGGTGTGAGAGAGAAAGAGAGGTGGGGTCGATTTAAGGGAGAAGGAGATGAGGGTTAGGTAAATTTGGATACTCATTTTGTAGCATGGCTCTCTTTTTGCCATCCCCTTTACACTTCTCACCAACGGCTAAGATGGTGGGAAACTCTCTTTCTTCCACATCTTTAATTCACTTCTTTAGTAAATATGCATTTTTGTTTTTTGTGTACGCTAAAACTTTTAGTGGAAAATATTTGGGGAGAAAGAGTGTGAGGGAGACACATATAGATTGTTTTTTTTTTTTTTTTTTTTTTTTTTTTTCTTCTTTATTTTCTCTTAGCAAATTGGACCATGAGTTACATAATAGGTGTTAATTCTTTTTCCTGATTCTCTTCCGTCAATGTAAGCTGGATTTGACAAACTTTTAGACAATATCAAAACATTTATCTATAAGTTGGCTAAAGTCCACACAATTTGGCTGTCCTCAAAATAGGTGGACCCTACTGGATGGGTCATAGCTGAAATTAGAAACTCTCAACAAGGTGTGAACATGACCCCATGACTTGAATGCACTGGGACTTCACTGCAATTTCATGTAGCATCATTTCCATTTCATCACATTGTATTTGAAGTGTAGTTATATATATATNTTTGAGAGTCAATGAGTGTTACATGGATATTTGCACTAGGTATTTTTGGACTAAGCTAGCAAGTGACATAAAGGCAAAAGAGTAGTCTAGCTGAATTGAATAGTGTGATATTATTACTCAAACTGGGTTACCCATGTCAAAAGTTGGACATGGCTCAAATCCAAATTTTGATTAATTTATTTTGATCCTATAATTTTTTTTTTCATTGAGCATGAAATTAATTAATCCTATATATATATATATATGGCTAAACTAATTAATACTATATATATTTCAAAAGAACAGAGACCATTTGATTACAAAGGCTAATGGTATCCAATGAGATTCAGATCAGGCTTTTTAGGTTTTTTTTTTTTTTTTTTTATAATACAAAAAATATATATAGACAAAAAGAGAGAAAATTATATTAAATTCTAAATTGAAGTCTAATTTTATGCTACATGTCTCATCTAATTTTTAAATTTTTGTGTCAAGCAAATTATTAGGTGCAAAAGTCAAAAGAGTCTAACTTCAATAAATTCTAAATTGAATTTTTAATTGTAATTTAATTTAAGTCTAATTTTTCCATGTGTCTCATTTGGTCTAAACTTTTAAATTTTTGTGCCAAGTTAATTTAGTGTAAAAATTAGATTTCAATTAGGGGTTTAGTTTATCTAGTACTTTTTTAACTGAGGTGTCCTTTTGTTTTAAATACACAATAAAGTGTAGTGAGTTTTAATCTCCACATTTTATTTAGTTAGGTGATGTGCAGTTTTTCATTAAAACAAAATGAATTCGTTAAAAAATACTAGGTAAGCAAACCCTTAAATAGAGCTTACTTTTGCGCCACGTTTCCCATCTAATCTAATTTTTAAAATATTTTATGTCAAGTGAGAGTTTAGTTAGAAAACAAGAAGTCCAATATAAATAACCTAGTAATAATATATATATATATATATATATATATATATATATATATAATTTGATTATGAATCAAAATTAGGTATTGCCTTTGTTAGTTTTTCATACAAACTAAATTGTTTAGATTTTTGTTTTTTTTTTTTTTTCCTGGACTAATGAGTATATTTTTTATACAGTTTTTATTTAGATATTTTATATATGAAGATTGAAAGCTCGAATATGTGTTAAAACACAAGAACTGTTTAGATCCCCAATTAAAACTTACTGTTCGATTGATTTTACTCTAACTTAAACTAGGTGCAGAATAGAGTAAAAGCGAGCAAACATACAATAAACTACTCTAAGTCATATTCATTAAATCACAGCAGTAAAATAAAAACTAAAAGAGTAGGGAAGAAGAATGCAAACACAAGATAACACGCCAATGTGTTATCGAAGAGGAAATCGAAGTACTCAGTAAAAAAACCTCTCCGCTGCCCTCCAAATGGTAAATCAATCCACTAGAGAATAAGTTAGAGTACACAAATACAAAAGACCCTCCATACCTAGTCTATCCCATGTACTTGAACCCTCCAAGCTTCTGCTACCAACTGACTTTGTCAAACCTTGTCTTCTCTAGCTCTCTAGATCACGCAATTCAGCCCGATTGCACCACCAAACAAATGGCTTCTTCTAATGCTTCTAGTAGCACTAAAACCTCACTTTATACTCAAAATGGGTGTGGTAAGTGTTTGGGCTATCCCTCTCAAGGATTTGGAAATAAAGAGGTAGAAGTTGAGGAAAACCACAATGGATTGTGTTATAAGATTGTGGATATATAAATCTCTAACTCTCAAAGGTTGTGGCTATGGTTTTCTCTTTGAAAACACTCCTTTCAATATGTGGGTAATGCGGGTATATATAATGTGGATAAAGATAAGGTGTATCAGATATGACAAAATAGCAAAATAGAATGTTTCTTGGATATCTTGTGGGAAGGCCTTACTTACGAGACACTTGCGAAAACCACTGCTACCATCTATCATAACTCTTCGCATTCTAGTCATGTGCTGAGCACATGGCTTCACTTCGCGGGAAGGTTTTTGTGAGCTACCCATAAAACTTCTTGGTCTTCAATTTGCCTTGAGTTTTCACAGACTCTCTCTTTACAATTCTTACAAAGAAATCCCACATAAAATACAGGTTACATAAGATTGAACAAAATTACAATTAAATTTGACACGGAATTAAAGCCAACACAAAATAGTTGTAAATCACAACTTTACAAAGATCTTGAACGTAATAAATTGTAATTAATTGAGCTAAATGATCCCATGCAACTATCCTCATTCAATTTAGGAGATACCATTGAACTAATTTATTCTTTTATTTTGTGTTGTATTTAGTATAATTTCACGGACAATGATAGTGAATTGATATTGTATATGTAACATTCAATAGTGATTTTTCAAAATTATACACGTAGTGTAATGAGAAACTTTTTTTTTTTTTTAAGAATCAATGTAATGAGAAACTTGGTGTAACCAATATTATATAAAATTCTATGGAAAAATCATTTTAGTATCTCCAATTGTCCTAGTCAAACTAATGTCCTATATATTTAATAACCTAAACTAACATCAATAGCACCACTATAATTCATCATTCCTGCGCGTGAGCACATGTTACATACTAGTAAGAGTAATTGAAGGAACAAAAAATGCATTAGTCAACTATATAAATGCATAACAATGTTTTTAGTAAAAATCTAAGGGGCATTATTTAAATTTATAATTTTGGCATTATTTAAATTTACATCCGAATTTATTTATTTTACCTAAATTATGATAGGATGAAGGATTTTTGAAAAGTCAAGCCCTGTTGGCTTCACGCTCATAGAGTTTTGATAAGTGAGACAAATTGACAAACTACCTAAGTTTGATTTATATATATTATATATATATTTTTTTTTTTTTTTTGAGAAAGAAGATTTATATATTTTTGTTGTTGTTTAACCATGCATTTGACATTATCTTAATTCTTATCACTAATTTCTTCATTTTATGATCATTAGTCACATTCGTTTACCATTTAAAAGATGGAGAAAATTGCTTTTTGCCCCTTTCTGAAAAAAATTGAGCATTTTGTCATATTTTCTCAACTAATTAGGGAAATGCCCCTCTTTTGAAAATTGAGTTTCTGAAAATTGAGTTAGGCCCTATAGCGGCGTTTTAGGGACCTATAGTGACGTTTTAAGGACCTATAGTGACGTTTGTAACTCAATTTTCATAAAGTCGAGTTACATGCAATTTTTTTCTTTTTTTTACCTATAACTCGATTTTAATGAAAATCGAGTTACAAAACGTCACTATAGGTTCTTAAAACGTCACTATAGGGTCCCAAAAAACGCCGCTATAGGGTCTAACTCGATTTTCAGAAACTCGATTTTCAAAAGATGGGCATTTCCCTAATTAGTTTGAGAAATAGGGCAAAATGCTCGATTTTTTTTCAGAAAGGGGCAAAAAGCAATTTTGTCCTTTAAAAGATATAAAATTACTGCTGTTGCGTCGATCCGGCAAATTCACGCCATGCTGAAAATTCAACATGTTAATTTTGATTATTCTCCTTCATTTTTCCTTTTCTAATTAGCATATGAATAAAAACTTGTTTTTTTCCTTCTCCATCTCTCTCTCTCTCTCTCCTTTTTAATTAGCATATGAGTAGACAATTTTTTATTTTCTCTCCAACCTTTCATATACGTTGATATAACCGTTACAAAACTTAAAAGACTATTACAGTCATTCTCCTTCCTCAGGCTTCGCATTCATTTATCTTGTTCATATTTTTTTTTAGCTCTAGCAATTCTTTTGTAGATCTAATACTTTTTCAGCTGAACTCAATGTAGGGATAAGCATATTGCATAGCAAAGTCTTTTCAAATGACTACTCTTGGCTATAATGTTGCCATTGACCTGTAGTTTGTTTATCAGTCACAATTCAATGTAAGGACATAAGTATCACATAGTAGGGTAAGACTTAGCTCTAGTCTATATAAGATGTATATCATGTTTCTTTAGTCATGCATAACATATAAGATGTATACATGTTTCTTTTATTTATTTAAGGGTAAATTTCACTAACCTACTTGAGGTTTGAGCTAATGCCAACTAGGTCTAAAACATTTCAAAATTGTTCAACTTGTTCCTTAAACACAAACAATGTTACAACAACATTCTCTCTCTCTCTCTCTCTCTCTCTCCTCTCTCTCTCTTCTCTCTCTCTCTCTCTCTCCAACCTACAAACACAGTGCTAATTACCTTTCTTTTTCTCAATGAATCTTATCAATGAAACTAATATAAATATTTCAACACTCTAACCTGCAAACACAGTGCTAATTGCCTTTCTTTTCTCAATGAATTTATCAATGAAACTAATATAAATATTAGTTGAAAGAATATTATTCAAATTAGTTTAATTGTAGTTTAATCTTGAGCTGTGTGGCCATTTTAATTTTTTTTTTTTTTTAATTTGGGTGCCAGGAATAATAACACCCATTATAGAAACCAAGATGATTATTTCACTTACCTAGGTAATATCACCTTATCATCACTATTGTTGATTGTTTCCATGTGTATATATAAAATGAGTATATATAATATCACCTTAGTATATATAAAATGAGAAACCATTACATATTTTAGAATTTCATAGCTTAAAAAATGTGCAAGTTGTAATTCTTACACAAGTTTAATTTCAACTTTTATATATACATATAGCTAAGAGAAATTCAATTAAATTCTAAATTGAAGTCTAATTTTGTGCTACATGTCTCATCTAATTTTTAAGTTTGTGTGTCAAGTGAATTATTTAGGTGCAAAAGTCAAAGAGTCTAAATCAATTATATTCTAAATTGAATTTAATTGAGGTTAAATTTTGTACTATGTGTCCATCTAATTTTTTAATTTTTTGTGACAAGTAAATTTTAAGTGCAAAAACTAAATAATTTAGATCTAATTAAATTGTAAATCATGTAACACACACTCACACACAACGTGATTCTTACTAAATCTAAGGGTGAGAAAACACCCTCTCATATCATTAATGTAGAGTATTAATTTCCCAAATTAGCTACTTTTACTCAAATTCCTCACATTTAAGGTCTGTTTGGTAATATTGTTTTAATAACGTTGTTTAAGTGTTACGAAATACGTGTTGAAAAAGTATTTGAAGTGTAGTTATATATATATATATATATATATTTTTTTTTTTTTCATTCACAATGTTTGTGTCGTTCTATTACATTTTATGGCAGCAATTAATCATCTTCATCATGTTTATATCTATGTAAATTTATGTGAGACAAGTAAGTTCATGTGAAACGTATTTATATCATCCGACATTGTTGTTTTTGTATAGAGTAGTTCACTTAATGTGAACTGCTGTGGATGAGACCTGGCTTCAATAGCCAAATGTTAACATGTGCGAAATGTGAAATCTTTTATGACCAATCACTAAAAACACCAATCCATATCATATTGTATGTAAAATTCAATATGGTGAGTATATTTGGATATGAATGCCAATTCCATTTTTAGCAGACAGGCGAAATTATATAGCCTTTTGTAGGGGTAAAGGCCCAAATCTAGTACTGGGCCTTGGGCCTTGGCCGAGAACACGGGTAATCCAAGGAGGATTAAATATTAGTAAGTGGTTTAAGCTCATAGCTTCATGAATCATGAGTATGATATTAATGGGAATGTGGTTCGAGAAGGAATACCTCCTCGGATAAGCTAAACATGGATCTGATGTAAATCCTAATGATCAAAGTGACCTTTTAAAAAGCTCCAATGGTAGGGACGTACATCTCAAGAGTACCAGAGAGTGGAAGCTAGGAGATACCTAAGGAAAAGCTCCTGCAACCGCATTGAATATCTTGCAGCTAACTTTCTGGTCGCATTTATGTGGAGAAAACCCTTGAACAGTGCTGCCTTGACTACCACAACTCACAAAAAGCTAAAGGGAGTGTTTGATGGGACAGGCACTCAGGTAGTGAAACTCAAGAAATGGCTTGGATGATCAACAAGTGGAAGACCAAGATCACTAGGAGGAAGATATATAATATAAGAGACCCCTGAAGGAAAGAAGATTGGAAAATTAGGAAAGAAACACTGTACCAATCTAGAACCAGATTTGTAATCAAATTTCAAAAGCAATACATAAGAATCAGTCTCCTCAGACTCCGCCGAGGACCTTTTTCCTTAGTGAAAGTTTGTTATTTTCCTTTCTTTGTCATCAAGATTTGTTTGTTTGTTGTTTAATTCATTAAAGTCCAGTTTTCCAACTCATTCTCTATAAATTTATTATTTTGGGCTTTTTGGGCCTAAGTCCATATACTTTTTGGGCTAGGAGTTCAAAGCTGGTCCTTACACCTTTAAAATTTGAACTCCATTATTCTCTTGGTGTCTTCTTGTCTCTACAAGGCTAATTTAAGGTGCATAAGGAGGTTCCAAAGCTCCAAGAAAAATCTAAGAGGAACGCAACAGTGATCTTAGGCTATGCCAACAGCATGTACCTTATAAAATGACATTTAGGATAGTGTTAAGAGAAAAAGAAATTGGCTGGAAGGCAGAACTAGAAGACAGGATTCCGCCTTCACTGAGGCAAAAGTAAGAACCACAGGGATGTTGCTGCTTGATGATGTAATTGTTCAGAGAGGACGGTTATTATCACTAGCTAGATGGTCCCCTTCAGCCTTTACAACTTATATATATATATATATATATGAGAGGGACCCTTAAGCCACTTCTTCATCATGACGACCACTCCAAAGCTTTTCCATAAATTTACGTAGGCAGAACCACATCTTAAGTAAGTTTATATCCATCAAATTGCAAAGAGGAACCCCTTTTGGGGCTTATTATTATCCTATCATCTTTAGAATCTAATAGGAAAGTAGGGGCCATTATAGCTTTATGGTTAGTAATTATCTTCCACTTATAGCAATTAAAATGAAAAACTCAAAATGGAGAACCAAATTAAAGATGGAAAACATAAATTTAATTAAAGTTGCAATCTTTTTATAAAAATCCAACGCAGAAAGTTTGATTGTTATCTTTATGAGTGTGTGTGTGTGTGAAGGAATTTAAAATAGGACAATAGGTCTAAGAGTGGTGTTTATTGTACACACAAGTTTACATATACCCATAATTTACACTAAAATCATAGCTTCCAGTTGCGATCTTCAAAATCATAACTTGAATTCATGATTTCAATGCATTTTATGGGTGTGTATAAAGTGTAAACTTGTATGTAATAGAATGTGTGTAGTAGTATTTACCTATAGTTGTCCTTTGTAATGAATGATTACATATACTAAGATAAGGAAAAATCTATTTACAGTATGTGTTTGCACCTTGCTACCTTGCTATTTACAAGGGTTAGGAAATTGATTGTATTTTTTTTAAAACCCTTTTATTGAACATTGAGTTGTAAATTTGAATAGGAGTTAATTTTGCATTGGGTAGAAATGTGTGAAGCTGGAATTCAGAATTGCAAGTTGAAGATTTTTGCCCAAGCAAAATTGAGGTGTTAGACGAATTTGGATATCGAAAAGTAGTGATCATAGCAAATTCGCTTGACATTTTGAGAAGATCGGCTCGGGCGAAATCGTCTAGTTACGAATTTCTCTTTAGTGTCAGCCTTTTGCTCATCTATTTAAGCCTCATTTCCCATGAATTTTCACACCCAAAAATTCCTAATTGAAGACTTAGAGAGCCAAGATAAACCCTGAATCAAAAACCCATTTCTCTCTACATTCTTCATCTCAACATAGCCATATACAGTGAAAGGAGATTGATACTGTCACATTCTTCACTACCTCAGGAGTTGTGAGTGTAAATTAGTGTTTAGAAAGCATTGAAGCCTCCTAGCCTTGGAGGCTTGAAGTCGCAATTGGAGCCTTGGAGAAATGACTCGTGGAGTCAATTGTTAGCAGGAAATTAGAGGGCTTGAGTACATAGATATTAGATACTACTTGACTTGGAGGGTTTTCTAAGTATTATGTACTGCAACTATCTATTCTAGTAGATTATTTTTAGTGATGAGGCCACAGAGAGGCTTTTATGCCCAATACTTGGGTTTTAAATTTTAATACATCCTTGTGTTATGGTTAAGTTCTGACTTTGTGTGTGAGGGTTTTCAATTCTGTTCTGACATACTTTTATCTATGCTCAAGTTAATTGGTTAATCACATACAAATTGGACTTAATTGTTAGCTTAGCCTAAACTTAGCTGTAATTGGGGTTAAAATTTGATAATTCTTGCTATTTAGTAGGTTGCCTAATTATCTTAGGAAAAACTGCTTGCTATTCCAAATTAAACTAAAATTCGAAACTCAAAATTATAAATTGATTAAAAAGAAAAATAACTACAAAAACAAAGAAAGAAGAAAATAGTATAATTATGTTATTAACTATACACACTTATGTATTTTAAATGGATTTAGATCCATCTCCTCTATCCATTTTCTTTTATTTGACTATTCTATTCTATCTTTTACCTACATTCCATCTTTTACCTACAAGACATTTTGAGAATCTCATTAAGAATTTGTAAATAAAATCATTATATCAATTTTAACAACTCATTTTATAATACACCTAACATAAAAAGTTCTATTTTTTTATCATTTCATTTAAAATAATATACACTACTCATTAAAATAATAAAAAACAACTACACAAACCATATTTTCCACCACAAGCATTAAAAAAATAATATTTTTTTTAAAGATCGGAGCTACAATGAGCTTTCAAAGATAAGAGCTCACTATAACTCAATTGTTTTTTTTTTTTTTTTTTTTATTAAAATAAAATTCAAATCGTACAAACAACAAACTTATTTTTTGGTGTGTTTTACAAACTTAATGTTAAAATTTAGCATTTAAAGCATTTAATGCTCTTAGTTCCTCAACGGTGAAGAAGTAATACATATTGTCATTTTAGATAGGGCTGTCATGATTGATTCTCTCCCATCGTTTCTCCCACCACCCAAAAAAAAAAAAAAAAAACCTCTTATCTTTAATTAAGGAAAAATAAGAAACAAGAAACATTAACAAGGTACCTCACAATCAATTCGGGAGGAGTAATTGGTGGGACCTTATTCTACAACCCTTAATATTGGACGTAAAGCATATTAATGGACCATTTAAAAAATAAAAAAAAATCCTGTCGCTTATCTGTACTTTTTAAACCCCAGTGATAATTAATTATTATTAATCATAGAATTGAAGATGGCCAGTGATAATTAATTATTTTTAATCATAGGTATATTATTAATCATAGAATTGAAGATGGAAAGAGGGCCAGCTCTCATGTCATAACGCAATTAAACCTAGTTTTTTTTTGTTTTTTTTGTTTTTTTTTTTTTGAGGAACAATCAACAATTAAACCTAGTTTGTTACATAAAGAAATATAGAGAGTGAGTAAAATCAAGTTATGCCGTAGTTTAATTAGATTAATATTAAAATATTTATAAATGTAAGAAAATATAATTTTTTTTTTAAGTAATAGGATGTGAAATTATATATATATATATATATGTTGAGTTTAAGTTATACTTAGTGTAACTCTAAACAACGTTATGTCACATAATAACTTATTATTTAATTCATATTTTAAAAATTACACCGTTAGATTACATGTTCTACATATTCTTAACATAAATACTAATATATATTCATGCTAATCAGTTATTATTTATCATTCGATCCATAAACTCATCTTTTATGCATTATTTTAAACAACAAAAACTTAAACTAAAACAATTGATTGATGACATTACTATCAATATTTAATCATCTTGAAATTTTGCAAGTATAAAGAATGTACTAAAATAATGTAATCTAATGATGGAGTTGTTAAAGTTTGTATTCAATTAAAAAATATTGAGTGATGTAACTTGAACCCATCTATATATATTACCAAAAAGTCAAATAAAGTGAAAAAAAAAATTTAATTTGGTGTAACATTGGTTAAAGTTACACCAAGATAGCCACATTAAATTTCATACATAGTTAGCCATATCTCACCAAAAAGTGATAAGGTCAAAAAAAGAAAAAGAAAAAAAAAAAAAGACAAAAGAAAAAAGAACCAACACAAGAATTCTAAGAAACAATAACACTGTCATGCAAAGGTTAATCAGTTATTATTTATCATTCGATCCATAAACTCATCTTTTATGCATTATTTTAAACAACAAAAACTTGAACTAAAACAATTGATTGATGACATAATTATCAATATTTAATCATCTTGAAATTTTGCAAGTACGAAGAATGCACTAAAATAATGTAATCTAATGATGGATTTGTTAAAGTTTGTATTTAATTAAAAAATATTTAGTGATGTAACTTGAACCCATCTATATATATTACCAAAAAGTCAAATAAAGTAACAAAAAAAAAACAATTAATTTGGTGTAACATTGGTTAAAGTTACACCAAGATAGCCACATTAAATTTTATACATAGTTAGCCATATCTCACCAAAAAATGATAAGGTAAAAAAAAAAAAAAGACAAAGACAGTTTTTTTTTTTTTTTTTTTTTTTTTTTTTTTTTTTTTTTTTTTTTTTAAAAAAAAAAAAAAAAAAAAAACACAAGAATTCTAAGAAACAATAACACTGTCATGCAAAGGTGCTTAATCTCAATCCTAATAATGTCCTTAGGCATGAGATAACAGGTTTAGCTATTTTCTTCCGTTTCTTTTCAGCCACGTGAAGGTGATTTCTTTGGATTAGCACTTTATCTTTTCTGTAACGTGACAACATAAGAAATTAAAGTCCACATTGTCTTTATATCATTAACTAGTACAAATATTAAGATCACAAAGACAATTATATAAACCCTTTTTTTTTTTTTCTCTTTATATTTTTACTTTATTCCTCTCAAGGATGCCATTCATTTCTTCTTTTATGGTGGACAAGGACTTGGGCTAAGGGAGAGAAGGGGTGGAATTATGAGGGTATGTGCGTACACATGACATGAGAGACAACAGAAGGTGCTCACGTGAAGGTAGTCGACCCCACACACGCATGCTCCCTGTTATAAAGACACCATCAAAGAGGGTCCCAAATTTTTATATATAGGAACTAGGAAGCTCCATATTCACATACCGTGATTTGTCCTGCCCCACTGTTGCTCCCTATGGAAGCTGCTCATGAAAAGTGAAAAGGTATTGAGAGAATAGATTAGAAGCAATTAAAGATATCTACTTCAAAGTGCCAAGGATAAATAAAGATCATTCAGCTAAAATTGAGAAAATAAATAAATAAGTAAAGATCACGTGCTAGGACAGCCAAAAAGTGTACAGGTCTCACGTGATGAAAGAATCCCATCTCTCTCTCTCTTTCTCTCTCTCTCTCTCTCAGGTGAAAAAAAAAGGGTGTAGTTCCTTGTACGGTGTGGAAGGCAAGAGCCATAATTCAAGTATTTAAAAGGGAGTTTCACATAAATATACACTTAAATTAAGTTAAAATAAAATTTTTATCTTGTAAAAAAAAAAATCATGAAAAACAAAAAATTTTGGGAACTTAATCAGCACTTAATTCTATATATGGTATTTATAATTGTTTTTTTTATCATCTGGCCAAGATAGTAATTACATTTTGGTGAAGACAAACTTTAAATCATTTTTTTTTAAACTAAAAAAAAACACTTTATTATAAGGGAAATGCTAACGAGTGCCCGGTTAATAATTCATTCTAGAAAAGTTTTAATACTACTTTTATGTGAAATGAAAAAATATGTCAAAATATTAATTACTTTTTTTTTTCATTTCCCATAAAAACTTTATTTAAATGAATTATTAACCAATACCCTAAGAGTACTCGTTAGTATTTCCCTTATAATAATGAACTAGAATTCATATTTATTTAATTATGCATTTATAACTGCATACCCTTAGCGTGATAATCACTTTACAAGTAAAAAAATTTTGTGTGGTGGAGAAAGTAATGGTTGGGGTTTAAGTCTCTAAGATGTAAATTCATATACATATACACTTAGATTATGTTAGAGTAAAATTTATATTTTGTAAAAAATAATTTAAAAAAAATGATCGGACAGTGTGTTTGAATTTTTATTTATTTATTTTTTTTAATGGGTCTGATGTGGTATGCAACTTAGGAATCCAAAAGAGAGAAAGAATACTAAATAGGTTAGACGTAAGCCCACATGGGAATTAGTAACCATGATGAAAGCCCAACATGTTTCTACCGGGTTGAAGAAAACTTGCTAATGGGCCTTAGCTCAGATGGTAGGAATTGGGCTGGCCATGCCTTTGAGATGAGTGTGTGTGTATTTTTTTTTTTTTTGAGAAACAAGTGTGTGTATATATAAAATACTATAACACCATAACAGTATTTCTTACCAAGAAAGGAAAAGATTAATAAAACGATGATTGAAGATTATAGACTGGATTCATCTTCAATGAATTAAAACAAAAATTGAAATTCTTACAACTTATTTTCCAACAAGGATAATGGAACACTTTTAATCTTCCCTAGAGTTAAGGATAGAAGAATTACTGTTTACTCAAATAAAAAAAAAAAAAACTTAGCTTCAAATTTATTTTTACTATTTTTATGTACTAAAATAGAGGTTCTTCATATATCATCTTAATATGCTAGCGGGCCTATTTCATTATTTTCATGATGCTTTGATGTCATATAGGCCTATATATTAGGGGGAAGTGTTATTCCACATTAATGTTTTTAAGTATTTTTTTTTAAATTATCTTTTTTTTTTTTAGTAACCTTAGAATGAGATAAAATTATTTTCAATAGTTTCTATATTGTCTTTTAACTTTTTTTTTTTTTTTTACACAAAAAAAATTTCCATTAAAACAATCAGGATGTTTAAACTAGCCAAGACTCTAGAAAATTTTATTTTAAAAACTAAAAGTAAACAAATCATTTCATCTTAGGTAAACCCACAACTCCACAGCGAAAATAATTGCTTTAGATAAAAATTTGCAACTCAAAACAACAGATGTTGCAACAATTACCAAATCTCAAATCTCCCTATATTAAAGCGAAGCTTGAACCAGCTTCTAGAACCACCACCAAATTTCGAATTGACACAAATTGATGAAGGGTCAGACTTCAAATCAATCCCCCTCATACAATGCGAAAAAAAATATGATTTTTTTGTACGCTTTGACAAATACCCAATTCAAAATCTAATCCATTCTCAATATGGGGTTCTGCCAAAAAGAAATTAGCCTTTTCTACAAAAACTCATGTTCAAATGCTAATCATCGATAATAAGAGCTATAGACCTAGAACTAGAAATCTAGGGCCGAACTAGAGCAAATAAATAAATAAAGAAATTGGCAAAGGATTTGTAAAATTCAAAGCATGATAAAAGGACTGGACACCATAACACATTGACCGCGACGGAGGGATGGGGGGGAGGGAGAGGGAGAGGGGATGATTGCATCAATGGTTTCCTTCTTCCTGTTTTTTCTTTAGAAAAAGTTACAAATGACATTGGTTTAAGAAATAGTTTAAAAAAAAATTATAATAAAAGAAAAAAGCGACTAATTTTTGTTATAACATTTTATATTTCTCATAAAACTTGTTTCAATTTACAAATGTCGGACCAATTTACAGATGTTGCACCTATTAATCGGACCATTTTTTCCTTTTACAAATGTCTTTATGAGTATTTCAATTTACACATCCATTATAACACCAACATTTTAAGTTTTAAAGATATGGACAACAGAACCAAAATCTCTGGTGGACACTTTTTTCTATAATGACTTTTAAAACATCCATAGACACACAAATATATATATATATATATATTTAATAGCTATGTCATCAATCAAATGTTTAAATTTCAAATTTTTGTAGTCTAAAATTGTGCATGAAAAATAATTTTTTTAATCAAATAGTAAATAATATTTTATTTAAACAAAATTTGACATACATATTAAGGACATAAAAAACATATAATCAATAAATTTTACATTTAATAAAAAAATTTAAGAAGAATTGGAAAGATTTTCTCTTCAAACAATTGTCCTATACTGTGAAGACTACTTTTTCAATTTATTATTGCACAGCTAACCTATTCTATGAATAAAAACTACGTTCAACCCATGGGATATTGCTAGTATGGGATATTGCAGAAATTTTATTAAAATTTTAGATTTTTAAAGAACTAAAAATTCATTCTTATCATTAAGTAGTTTATCTCAAGAGGATTCTAATTCATTCTTATCATTAATTAGTTTATCTAAAAAAAAAACTACTTCGCATAAAAGAAAAACTACTTCACCTCACATAAGAATTTTTTAGTAGTTTATCTAAAAAAAAGAAAAAAAAAAAGAAGCTACTTCACTCTACTTCACTTGCTTTTTGGGATAAAGTATACCTAAACTTCTTGATTAGATAAGCTCATTTTTCTTTTTATTCATATCAAGTTATTTTCTTCTCAAGTCCCAGATCTACTAATATTCCTATACACTGAGCTATTTAGTACTCCTATCATTATATGAGCTCACCCCCACAAAAAAGCTAATTAACTTCGCCCATCACGAAAATCTAGAAAATGAAATGCAATGGCTCAAAAAAGTAATCAACTCGAAGAACAAGAATACGTTGACAAAGAATAGTGGTGGTGGGATTATGAGCACTAAAACCTTTGAATCTTTGATTCTCTGAACCAATTTTTGGATATAGGATTTCACCGTATGAGTCAGGTATACCCACCCTTCTTTTGTTTTGTTTTATTTATTTTGGGTGTGAGGATGAGGTAAAATATATATATATATATATATATATTTGAATTTGAAAAAGAGTACAAATAAGTGGAGTTTGATTTTTTTTTTTTTTTTTTCAATGAACTCAAGTAGTTCCCAATATAAACAATGCAACACAATTGCCACAAGCTTGATCCAATGATTAGGAGGAAGAACAAGATGAGGAAGAGGACCATTAAATGGTAGCATCAAGGTATTAATCATTACAAATTTTTTTCAAATATAAATGTAATAATGATCTTAAAATAAATAAACTTATATAATTCTCTTAGACTATATCTAATTATATATAATGATTTAATTAAGTAAATAAATCTATTTATTTACTATTTCTTCAGTTTAAATATTACTAAAATAAAATACTAAATGATGTAAGCAGAAAATTTTTAATTCTCTAATTTAATGAAATTAATTAGGTTAGAGAGAAAATCTCTTTGGAACCATATAAAATATTTAAATTAAATAATATTTTTCGATTTTAGATTTATAATAAACATTTTTGTGGGGGATAAGGGGGTCAGGCCCAAGTTAATGGGCCGAATACCCAGGAGAGGACAGTTTCACTCCGAAGAAAAGATGCGGAGATGCAGGGCCAGAATGAAGGGAATCCTCCTGTAGAGAATCAACGCTGTCCGAGAGAGATATCTCCAGTCCGAGGAGGACATCACCTGTCCGAGGAAGATTTTTACTTTGATATGATATCGGAGACTAACTGAGTAGGGGAAAAGCCTGATTGATTGTCCGAGGACTCCACCTATCAAGATAAGCTCAAAACATATCAGGAACGATAAGGATGAGGAAATATCTGAGGGAAAGGCTGCTGCCACCGTATTCAATGCATTGCAACAGCTTTTTCTGGCCGCATTTATGTGGAGAAGACCTCTGAACAGTGCTTCATAACCTACCGCCACTCACACAGAGATGAAAAGAAGCTGCCTGACGTGACAGGTACTTGAGCAAGTTCATGGATAGGGAGCACGTGGACGGTAGAGATGAGGGTGAGAGTGGCTATATAATAGAGGGAGAGGGTTTGAAACAAACCATGGAATGTATGGAAACTGATCAATGAATAGTAAAAAGAGTGATAATCCTTTGTTGTTAATCCCTTGCCAAATCTAGTTCTTCGACCCATACTCTACAAATTAATTGTCTTTGGGTTTACGTAAAGAATTTGAACCCTACAGTTCATATTTCAACTAATATGTCAAACTTATTAAGCCCAGATCCTAGATATCACTGAATAATAATAATAATAATAATAATAATAATAATAATAATTAATAATAAATAATAAAAATAATAAAATAATAATTATTTTTTAGATTATAACAAGAGTAATGATAAAAGGAAGATTAAAAGAGGAAAAAAAAAAATTAAAAATGGTGAGACTAGGTTAGCCACGTGGAGTGGGGTGTCTTAGAAGTCAACACAAATGATGAAAGGCTGAAACTTTCAACTTTCCCAAGTGACTCACGTGTGAAGGGCTCACAAAACTAAAAGAAATTAAAGTATTAACTATTAAACAATAAATCAATACAAGGCAATGAAGGTAGACTACACGCAAAGGACTGAAAAAGAAGAAGAGAAGAAGTAGAGAACACAAAAACGTAGAAGAAGAAGCAAAAAAAAGGAGAAGCTACCAGCTATGAGGAGGTGGGTTCCTTCAGGAAACCAACGACATGTTGGTGACTACTGCCACAGGATCATTTCATTCAGCAAAAATCGTTTAAAACACAAAAAAGTTATGTTCTTTTTAGTACCGCTTGAAATTGATATATCGGCCGAAATTCAATGAAGTAGAGGTTATTGAGGGAAATTGGTGAAGAATGACTATTGAAAGAGAGAAAAAAAAAAAGGGATAATATAGCCAACTATTTGGGGGTATTTTTGGTTTTTTGAACAAAAAAAATAGCGGTGCGAAAACATTCTATTTGCTTGATATTGAAAATGCAATTAGATACTGCTTCTTTGAAACCGCGGATTTGTGCAATTTGTAAACATGATTTAGCTGAAACAGCTTCTCCAAATGATTGTGTATACTGTGTTTTGTATCAAACCGTGTGTTTTTGTCTAGGAAAACGCTTATCCAAACGAGCTCATAGTATATGTTAGGTTCTAAAAGTTATGAACAATTGGCAAATCGTAAACACAAACTTGTCTAGATATAGATTCCTAGATCTATAGGTTTGATTAGACAATGTTCAATGTGTTATAAGTTAGAACACAAGAAAATACAAACTGCAAAAAGAAGAATTCAAATTCAGTGAAATCCGACCGATTGAAAATTAGATCCGATTGATTGAAAATCGTAGAAAATCAGATTCTGCAGAATTTTAATTAAGCCCAACAACCCATTGGCCCATTATGTGATTAGGGTTTCGAATCTATTTCACGCAGTATATAAAGGAAACCCTAAGGCACGTTTTGAAGAGACTTTAGAGGTGCTCTTGTAAGATCTAAAAGGTATTGTCCCTTCCTCTTTCAAAGTTACTACCGGAAATTATTCTCATATCATTAGATCTGGTAGATCGGAAGTGGTTGCAACAAAATCAACAACTGCTGATGATCTAAACCTTCAAGGGTGGTCTTGGAGTCATAAACTAGAGAGTTTTTGTTGCTAAACCTTTAAGTGGGATCTCAAAGTCACAAGTGTGGGTGCTTGTGTTGTAGTAAATCTAAGGAGAGAAGGAGTCCGTAGATTCAGAGCTTGCACGTGGTCGTGTTAGTAAGTTACTACAAGAGGTAGCAATAGATTTATGGTTAAATTTGATTGTAAAAACTTCAATTATCTTATAGTGGATTTACTTTATTTTGAGGATAGATAAGTTAAATCCTCCCCAAGTTTTTACCTTGAAACGATTCATTTCATCAATTTTCCTAAGTCTTCATATCGTAGTGTTATTTATTTTTTTGCTTTTATGCATGATATAATATATTGTTGTTTAACCTAAATCTAAATAATTAATCTAAGTAATCACTTGGTTAATATATTAGGTTAAACAATCTGTTTTTAAGGGTTTAAACAAACAAATAGTATATGACAAGAGTAAGATTTTATAAGGAAAAAAAAAAAAAATAATGAAGAAGAAACTATAATAAAATGAGAAAGTTATACCTCTTTTTTACAGGTAAGGGGATTTTAGGATATATATATATATATATATATATAAAGTGTATTATATGCTAAAGAATAAAGATTACACTGCTATAAAATAAAAGTACAACCAAAAAATAAAATAATTATTCCTCTGGAATTACTATTATGTTATCGTGTTTATTACAATCGGTCAAATATGTCCAAACTCCAAAATGTTTGTAGTAATTGTTCATTTTTTTTAGAAGAAATAATTGTTCATTTTGTTTTTGTTTTTGTTTTTTTTTTTTGTTTTTTGAGAAACAAACACACACACACACAAGGGAGAGGAAAATTGGTTCTAACACAAAGGCATATCACAACTCTACTCAAAAATCATGGTAACTTTTAAGGGAGGGTGTGATAAGTTATATGTTCATTTTGTTTTGTTAATACACTCTTTATAACTAGTGCTAACCTACCATAAATTTTTTAGAGTTACTAACATTTTATCCTTTCCATATGTTACTAAAGCTCTGTGATTCATTTACAAATGATTTTGATATAAATTTTTTTGTTACTTTTTTTTTTTTTAAAATAATGAAGAAGAAACTATAATAAAATGAGAAAGTTATACCTCTTTTTTACAGGTAAGGGGATTTTAGGATATATATATATATATATATATATAAAGTGTATTATATGCTAAAGAATAAAGATTACACTGCTATAAAATAAAAGTACAACCAAAAAATAAAATAATTATTCCTCTGGAATTACTATTATGTTATCGTGTTTATTACAATCGGTCAAATATGTCCAAACTCCAAAATGTTTGTAGTAATTGTTCATTTTTTTTAGAAGAAATAATTGTTCATTTTGTTTTTGTTTTTGTTTTTTTTTTTTGTTTTTTGAGAAACAAACACACACACACACAAGGGAGAGGAAAATTGGTTCTAACACAAAGGCATATCACAACTCTACTCAAAAATCATGGTAACTTTTAAGGGAGGGTGTGATAAGTTATATGTTCATTTTGTTTTGTTAATACACTCTTTATAACTAGTGCTAACCTACCATAAATTTTTTAGAGTTACTAACATTTTATCCTTTCCATATGTTACTAAAGCTCTGTGATTCATTTACAAATGATTTTGATATAAATTTTTTTGTTACTTTTTTTTTTTTTAAGAGAGAGTTTTAACTTATGGCGTCTGCTCTTGATAATAACTCTTTATTATCAGATCAAGACACTAATCAGTTTTGCTGTAAGCGGGGATTAAACCCTAGATCTCTTATATAACTATCAGAGACTTTACTAGTCGAGCTAACTAGAACCCACAATAACCATCAGAGACTTTACTAGTCAAGCTAACTCGAACCCACAATTTTTTGTGTGGGCTTTGTGATTCATTTATAAATGATTTTGATATAATTTTTTTGGGTTATTTTGTTGAGAGATTGTATTAAAGGATACACTGTAAATGAAATCTTTGATTTGGTGTTAAATTATTATTTTTAGAGTTAAATGAAATTGATCACTATCCATTCAGGAAATCCATATTTTGATCATATCTTGGTCATATATGGCGAGACTCCACCAAATATGGTAGAGATATTGGGATCTTTACCGTGACATGCTGACACCACCAAATTTAAAGCAATTTTGATTTCGAGTGACAACCATTGTAACTCTCAAATCATGGTATCGGTGGTTGACCCATATTTCCGCAGTTGGCAGTAGGTTGGATTTTTTAAGACTCGTCGGGTCGGTTGCCAAGTTAAACCCCCAAAAGCAGCCCTAGTGCTATATTGGATTAATTTTTTACTTTTCTCTTTCTTCTTTGTAAGATTTAATTTGATGAGTAATGCTAAGTTTTTTATTTATTTATTTTTTATTTTTACAACTTGCTAAGATGATAAGTTGTGTTTGTGCGATATTACTTTTATGTGGATTCATCTATCTATATTACTATTTAAGGGGCTTCTCCTGTTTGGATTCCTCATTTTTTAGTTCAAAAATGTCTCTACATCTCTATGTTTAAATAGAGATAAAACGAATTTTTTTTCTAAATAACAATAAATATTAAAATATTTAGTTAGTTGTCACGTTGCAAAAGAAAATTGAAAACTAGCATCTCGAGTGTCTAAAACTCGAGTTCCAAGATAAAAATCAAGTTTTTAAGGCTTGATTTGTAAAAAAAATCCAAGTAAAAATCGAGTTTTAAAAACTCGAGTTCGGAAAACGCCACTATAGGGCTTAAAAACGTCACTATAGGGCTTAAAAATGGAGTTATTAAAAAATTTAGCAGGAAAACGCCGCTATAAGGCTTTAAAACGTCAGTATAGCGCATAAAAACGCCACTATAGGGCTCCTTGAACCTGGTATTACAGTATTACACACTTGTGAAAAAATTTTGCAAAAAAACGCCGCTATAGGGATTTAAAACGTCATTATAGGACTTAAAAACGCACTTGTGAAAAAATTTTGCAAAAAAACGCCGCTATAGGGATTTAAAACGTCATTATAGGACTTAAAAACGCCACTATAGGGGCGATAAAACTAAAATTTTTTTTGCATGGAACTCGAGTTTCTAAAACTCGAGATTTATGTAAATGGATCTCGATTTTTTAAAACTCGAGATGTCTACTTTCCCTTATAGTTTCAAGCGTTGCCTAACTAACTATATACAAATAATTTCCAAAGTTATTCTATACATTCCCCCGAGATAAAACTAAAGGACAATTCAGTAAAAATGCAACTTTAGCTCCCACTAAAACATTGCCTAAAAAATAGAACCACTATCCTGTTAATTTTCAAATTATTTTATCTACTTATAAATTAAATTTTCAAAATAAAAATTATATATATATAAAATAAAATAAAAGTTTTTTTTTTCCTACAAAATTGGACCACTTAAAAAAAAAAAGCCTCATCACACGCAAAGTTTTTTTTTTTTTTTTTGGGTTGCTTTTTTAAACCAATACTAACCACCATATACATATAACATTTATTTTATTACTTTATTTTAATTATTTAGTTTGATTTATTTTGGTATTTTGAGAAATAGTTTAGATAAATTTGAAATTTTGCAATATAATTTAGGTATATTACGACAATTATAATAATTTGTTATAAAAAAATAATTAAATAAATGATGAAAAGCCCCAATTTTTTATCAGGTATGAAACATGTAAGTACAATCTACCAACTCAACTCGTCTCACTCATGTGTTGGAGTTGATTTTTGTACATATGATGAGTTAGGTTCAGCAGAAAATTTCTCAAACCTGATTAGGTTCAATTGAGTTGGGAAAACCCTTTCACCCCAAACCATGCAGCCCTCAGCTCTCACCCATATTGTTGTTGTGCTGTTGTTGTTGTTTATTTTTATTTTTATTTTTATTTTTATTTTTTTACGAAGTGGTGGGTTGCGAATCAATTTTATAATATTCCCAATATTCTTAACTTTCCCACCAACGTCACACTTTTGTTTACGTTGCCAAGAACCAAATGAGCACCCTCGCTGACTCACTGCTACGTTCTTCTGCCTAACATTACATAGATCACTTTCTAAACCTTCAGAATTCCCAGCCCCCATGATGCTATGATTGGTATTGGTTCCCATAATTTGATTTGATTATTGATCTAGGATTGAGCTATATCTAAGTGATGAATTGAAAGTCTTGCATCCGAATTTGCTACTATTGCTAATAAGTTGTTTGATAGAATTCCTAAATTTATATTCTTTTGGTATGAGAATTTTATTTGCTCTGTCTAAAAGAAAATAACTATTCTGTTAATTTGTGCTTTTCTTTATAAATAAAAGATCTCCAATCAATGGATTGCCATATTTTTATGCTGAAAATATATAAACTGATCAAAATATTGGAAAAACGAAAAAGAAGGAAGTGATTGAGTTGAATTTGGCACACTGATTTTATCATTTACTTGAGTGTTGGGTGTTTGAAGTGGCTCATAAGATTGAGGATTTTCAAGTTTCTCTTTGGAGATAAAGTTACCATAGACATTGAACGGATTTGATTAAATTTACAACAACGATAACCACAAGAAGCAAACGTTAGTTTAATAAGTTTGGGGTTAGTTATGGATTTGACTAAATTATATGAAAGGTATGAAATATACACTGAACGGATTGGACTGATAGTGAATTGAGAAGTTTTTAGGGTCAATATTAGATTTAGGATTGCATTGCATGCAATGGCATATTTGATATGCTACGACTGATGATTTTGTTTGGTACATGTTATGTTTGACATGTATTCAAAATTGTTTTAGCTTAGAAGAGTTGGTTGAAAGGTATAAAATCAGTTTAGTGATATTTTTCTTAAAGCCTTTCAATGACTTATAAACAGATAGCAATATGTACTTAGAGAACCTAATTTATATTTTGTCACATGCATTATTTGACATATTCTGTGCATGCATCAAGTGTTATTGGCAAAACAATATTTCTATAAATTTATTAAAACATGATAAATATATTGAAGTGAAATACAAAAACAATGTCACTGAAAATATAGCACAATGAGTGTCTCATGTAGAATCATAGCAATTGAATGTCTTGTTATAGGATATCCCGCACATAGCGCGGGTTAATACTAGTAGCATTATTATACCAATTCCACATCTTGGCAATATAGCCTCAATCTCCCTCTAAACCACATTGGAATTCACAGAAATTTTTTTTGGTGCTGAATTCGTTATTTGATGGGAGGGATTGTTAGCAAATGCTGATGGCCTGCACACCATCGATCCAACTAATTGAACCTGATACAATTGGCACCTGCGTTATGTGTTTTCCTTTAAAATTCACAATGAATGTTTTCTTGTCTCCAACAGCAGAGAATGAAAGAACAGATGGTTCCACTGTGATGTTGAGAGAATCAGGTTTATCTATTTTAGCATGGTAGGTTGAGTTTGGTGAGCCAACATTTGTAACTGTCCTAGTGAAAATGCCACTGATCTTTTGGCCATCTTCTATGGCTAGGGACAAGGAGGGATAATTAAGATCCCATCCCCTGCCAGCTTTGGTGCTTTTACAAACACTCTGTTCACCAGTGACTAGTCTTAATGTTGATGTGTTGTAGCCTTGCTTGCATAGAAAATCAATGTAATATGGGACAGATGCATCAAAGACCAGCCCAGGATCTACAGCCTTCGTTGGGTTGAGGAGGCCAGATCCATAAGCAAATTCTCTTACATCTGCATGCTTTGTTGGGTCCATGACATATGCTGCATTTAAAAAACATTATGTTAAGTAAAAGAGTACTAAGTGCATTTGAGTACAGCTTTTTATTGAAAGCTTATCTAATTATTTTTTGAAAGTTGATTAAAGTATGAAGTCTTATTGTTGTCAGGTGAGATGCAAACTAAGCAGCATTTGGGCTGGCTAAATTGGCAGTCCTTTCTCTTCACCTGTGGTCATGAGTGCGGATTTGATTGCTGCAGGAGACCAACTTGGGTGAGTGGCTTTCACATAAGCTGCAACTCCACTAGCATGTGGGCAAGCCATTGATGTTCCAGAGTCTATACAGTACTTGGTACTCCTGGTGTCCTCTTTGTAAACTGAAGCGGGTGAAAGGGGAGACCAAGCAGCAAGGATATTAACTCCCGGTGCAGTGAGGTCAGGCTGAAAATTTTAAATCCAAGTGCTCTATTCAGAAAATAATATTTTCAAATTTCCTAAGGTAAAAGAAGTGACAAATATTAAATTTAGTTAATTTGTTTACCTTGAGAATGTCAGGAGTGATCTGATGAGGGAGACACAAGAAGATTATTATTTAGTATTATTTATGTTTGCAAGCTCATTGTATTTTTATGTTTTAGGTCTTATTAGTTTATTGGGCTTTTAGTTATTGGGCTTTTAGTATTTTAATTTAGAAATAAGGTTATTTTTGTAATAAGACAATTAGGGTTTTCTAGCCAATTAGAACTAGGGTTTAGCAATCCTTTATAAGCAACTTATTGTGAGATAGCTGATATTTTTGATAAATGAAAACAATGGCCGTTTGGTCTTTCTTTGGTTTGGTGCTGACTCCAGGTCTACCCTAGGTGCTGACTCCTAGTGGTTTTCCTGCTTGGTGCTGACTCCAAGCAAGGCCTAGGTGCTGACTCCTAGGTCATATCCCTTTATTTTTCTATTGTTTAGTTTTCGTTCTGGTTGTCCTGCGTCACATTTGGTATCAGAGCAAACACCGATCCGTTGAAGAATTACCGCAGGAAAGAATCAGAAAAAAAAAAAAAAAAGTTGCTGTCCTATAATTGTGCTACCCGTCAGAAGACTCTCATTGCAGAGATTTTTCTTTTCAGTTTTGAACCCACTCAATTGAGGAGCCAAGCCCGTGACTATCAAGTGCAGTAAGTTAACCACTGACAAGGTGAGCTATGGTAATATCTGACGCACCTTATTTTGATGGTGATGATACTTATCCACGAGATTTTGTCAACTGGATAAATGTGATGGAGCAATTCTTTGAGCAAGCAAATTGGGCAGATAATAAAAAGGTTAGGTATGCCAAGTTGAAGTTAAGAGGTCATGCACAAAGATTTTGGGAGAAGCTTGAATATTTCCGCTATGTGGATTATGAACCTGCCATCAGTGTGTGGGAAGATATGAAAGAAAAGTTTTATGATGAGTATTTGTCACCATACTATCTAGCTAAGTATCTACCCCAATCTTAGTGTGGTGCTTTTCAAGTTGAAGCAAATACGATGAATCCTCATTCTCATCCCATTTCATGTCCTCAACGCACTTTTGAACAATCTACCAAGGAAACTTCTACCAGGGAAGTAACAGAATTAACTGTAAAGCTCATGAAAGATATTCAGGACAGGATTGCTCAACACAAGAAGACTCAATCCGATTCAATTGGTAAACCAGGGACACTAGATCACAATGAACTTCTTGCTGCCCCAATAGAAGGCAACATTGATGATGATATCTTGGTCGTTGAGAATCCTCCAGCAACACCAAAGTCTAATGTTGACACAAACGTACATGCCTCAACAAGTGTTACTTTAACATGCGTGCAGGGAAATGAATCTATTGAAGAGCAGCAAGGTGAAGAGATGGCGCCTAAAGAGAGTATTACATTAGAGGGTGCACATGATGTGAAAGTTGAAGTTGTTGAATGCGTTTCTGATCAACCCTCCACAGTCCTTGAAGATCTACATCTTGGTGAAGTCGAAGAGGTTAAAACTACAGTGCTTCCTATGGTTCATAAGGTTCAAGACGAGATTATACTGATTCCACACATTGATTTTGTTATTCCAAATGAGTTTGATGTGGTGGAATTCAAGGTTTTTCTTTTCCCTGTGCTCCCTAAGGTGATTCTAGATTTGAAGCAAGTGTTACTTGTCAGCATCCTAATCCTTCAACACTTTAGAACTCGATGTCGAGTTTTCTCTAACCAGAGGAGAATGATGAGGGAGACACAAGAAGATCATTATTTAGTATTATTTATGTTTGCAAGCCCATTGTATTTTTATGTTTTAGGTCTTATTAGTTTATTGGGCTTTTAGTTATTGGGCTTTTAGTATTTTAATTTAGAAGTAAGGTTATTTTTGTAATAAGGCAATTAGGGTTTTCTAGCCAATTAGAACTAGGGTTTAGCAATCCTTTATAAGCAACTTATTGTACTCCTTGAGGAGATAGCTGATATTTTTGATGAATGAAAACAATGGCCGTTTGGTCTTTCTTTGGTTTGGTGCTGACTCCAGGTCTACCCTAGGTGCTGACTCCTAGTGGTTTTCCCGCTTGGTGCTGACTCCAAGTAAGGCCTAGGTGCTGACTCCTAGATCATATCTCTTTATTTTTCTATTGTTTAGTTTTCGTTCTGGTTGTCCTGCGTCATGATCGGGTTGGGACCTCTAGATGAAAAAGAGGCAGCATAGGGAGCTGTGAAATCTTGTATTTCCTCACTTACCATAATAGTAGCTTCTGGATTCCTGAGGAGGTAATCTCTCATAATCAGCATTACTGTCATTTTTTTCCATCTCCCTTGTGTGCGTGTGTGTTTGTTTCTCAAAAAAAAAAAAAAAAAACATTATTATCATTTTTCAAATGTGAAAAATATGAGAGTAAATTTATAAGCTATTGTGTGAAGTTATATATGTATAACAATAGATTTGATGGTGAATTAATTACTTGGAAGATCTTATGTACTCCTATACATTAGAAATGTCTTCGGTACTGATGATTGTGGTAGGCAGAGGTAAAGGAAGTGCAAAATTATCAAAAGGTCGACTAGGCATTATGACATCCGCACCGCTTGCCATGATAACACCAGAACAATCTGAGCGGTCTTCACAAAGAACAATTTTACCCTTTACTTTGTTCATGTCCAATGCCCCAGGAATACAGTATTTTGAAGTTAGGGAAATGTAATTGCCAGAAAAGTTTGTAGCATCTCCAGCCCATATCAAAGGAAACGGGGTACCATTGAGCTCAAAAGCATTTACAACAGATCCCTTATGATATATTGATTCAGAATAAAAATCAAGAAATGAGTATCTTGTTAGCTAAAGGTTAGGACCATGCATTTAAAAGGTCAAAGTGTTGTATATTGAATAATCCCTTAACATAAATATCTGTACGTTTCCAAGAACCAAGTGGGACATAAATTTCCTGTCAATGCTGCTAGCTGCCACAGTTAGTGACCATGGTGAGTAATTTTGGATAACTGCTCGTTCTGGTACATAATTTCCAGAAGAAGCTGAGGTCAATATCCCATGTTTCATTGCATGGAAAGATCCTATTGCTACTGGATCTTCCCAGTATTGGAGTACAGTTGGTTTTCCAATAGAAACTGATATGAGATCGGCCCCATCAGCAATCACATCATCAAAAGCAGCAAGGATATCTGCAGCATAGAATCCGGCACCAAACCAACAAGATTTGTACACAGCGATTCTTGCTTCAGGGACTCCACCCCTTGCTAGCCCCTCAGCTAAGCCAAAGTAATTTGCTCCTTTTACCTTTCTACCTGCTGCAATTGAAGCAACATGAGTAACATGTCCCTGTGAATCTCTTAGAGATTTGATGTCTTGAGGAGAATATAAATCTAGGCTATTGTAGTACCGAGCTCCAATGATTTTGCTGCCAAAGTTTTAACTATTTCATGAGCTATTAATTATCAAGTATGAAGATTAAGAAGGTCAAATGATCATAAGATATCTCACTTGTTGCAGATAAAGTTGTGGTTAGTTTGGCAAGTTCCTTTCCATTTTGCAGGTGGAGGACCAAATCCTTTATCACTAAAGCTTTCTGATTCTGGCCAGATTCCTGCAGAACAACAAAAGTCCAGTAATTTACCTGAAGATGGTTTAAAATGGAGCCTAAAAATATTAAGTATATTAGAGTTTCACATTTCCACCTGTATCTATAATTCCAATAATTGCATCTCCAACTTGAGAACTTCGAACATGGGATTGATTAAATCCCAAAAAGTCCCATGATCTTGTTGTGTGAAGTTCAAACATGGTGTCAGGTATAACTAATATGTTTGGATACTGCTTATTTGCTAAAAACTAAAAACTTATTACTGAAAACACTGTAGCAAAATATTTTTTTAAAAGTAAACACTGTTCACGAACACTATTTACGCTTTTTTGTGCCTTGCCTAGTCCATGAACAGTGCACTGTAGCTGTGAGTCCCACTGTTTCAAACACCAAACGCAGACATGGGGCTGGAAACGTGCTTTCCAAATGCACACTACTTCTTCCATCTCTGCAGTTGAAAAATCAATTTAGTTCATGCAAACTAGCAAAAGAAAACAATCATATTATCAGTGCTGAATATACGTATGAAGATGTCACCTGAAAAAGTTACAACTTCTTCATCCGATAGTTAAGCTTGAAATCCATTAAAACTCCTTCCGTAACTGTAAATGAGTGATTCCTTTGCATCTTCCGTACTGCAAGTCAAAATGTTAAAAGACAGAAGATTCACCTAATTGTGAAGCTATGTTGGGAAAATCACACGAAAAGATAAAGGCAAACATCATGAAACACAAAATTGCAACTAAAATGTAAATTCATTACAGTCACTCATAAACTCTCACAAACGTAAGGTGTTCTCATACAAACACACTAGAAAGGAGCTTTCTAACTCTCACACACCTAATAACAGATACACCACTACTATGTTAATGGGACTATCACACCTCTTTAGCTTTTTTTTTTTTTTTGGCTTATCAATATGAGACTCACAATCTTAATAGAAATTATTGTTCCTTATTATTATTTTAACCAATGTAGGATTCCAAAACCAATAAAGAGATTTCTAAACTTATCCCTCATGAGTTGGAATTAACACTGTCTCAACAAGCCTGTGAATGATGACCTGAATGGCTCCACAGAAAAAAATTACATTACTATTGAAAAAAAAATATGAACTCTGTAAACAAAATATCATGAATTCATCACTATTTAATAATTCAATTATTTGTGACCTTCCAAGAATTCTTTCTAACATAGAGCAATGAATGTCGTAAGGTGCGGATGCTTCCCTTGGTTTGTCTCCCATATATACAATATGGACCTGCATTTGAAACCAAACTCACTCAGAAGTTCTAAAGAGTAACTTGTTGTATCCAAATTCCTTTTTGATGCCATAATGAACAAAACAATCAAAGCAGAAGTTGATCATTAAACCATTGTGCATCCCTTTTTAAAAGCATTGAATGGTATCTATGTATTAAAACTAATATGTGCAAATTGGTACTCGTTGAAGGTGATCTATGCAGCTTTTAATTGCATTTCTCAAGGTTGCACGCATGTATAGATTACTGAAAGGGAAAAAATATAGGCTTCAATACCTAGTGTGACGGAACGGGCTAATTATGGTTCGCGGGCTGAAAAGTAGACAAGCCTGTTATGTGCAAGGCCTGTTGTGGACGGACCCGGAGTGGACGGATGGCAGAGGAACGGTCTGATCGGCCATGGGCCTGCTGAACCTCTTAATGGGAATACTTGTGGCCCATTCTCAGAAAGCCTTAAACAGAATCTTAGTGCAAAGTGGATTCTAGAGTCTACGTATATTGGTGAAGATCTTCCCTATAAGGAAAAGACTTGTCCACCACGTTTTCTACAAGGAAAGGACTTCGACTCCAAGTAAAAGAGTGAAACTTTCGACTACTATAAAAGCCTCAATACTCTCACAAATCAAGGTACGTGTAATTAAACCTCTCTAGCACTCTGGAGTTGTAAAAGGATCTAACTTGACTTTCGGAGGGCATTTGGTCGGCACCCCACCGGTGCTCTCAGTAGGTTCTTTTTCTCTTCCTTATTGCGCAGGTGATTTTTGGAGCGTGTGGGCGACATGTAATTCATTGGTGATTTTTCAACATCATCAGTTGGCGCCGTCTGTGGGAAAGAAGACTTGAAGTGATCAGACGTTGCTTCATCCCTGAGACAGAAGAGTTGCATGGTACTCACTCGCTCGATGGCAACCACCAACGACATCCAAGGAGAGGAACCACCTATAACCGCACTCGAGAGACAGGTTCGAACTCTCACCGCGGCCATGGAGCGCCTCATCAAACAAAATCATGACCTAGAAGAACAGTTGCGTCAGAAGAACACAGCACCCAACAACCAGAGGGAGGATCAGGAAGGTACTAGCGCCATGCAAAGAGATCGAGAAGGGCCTGAAGGGAGCAACGCCCCAAGCAGGCCAGAACGGCAAAACGCGAGCCTCCCATCCCTCATGGACATGACACCTCCGCCTATTTTTGTAGAGATGCAGGCGATGAAGGAACAGATGGAGGTCATGATGAACGCCCTTAAGGGACGAGTGTCCAGCGATTTCGACGACCTAGTGAACTGGACTGACTCTCCATTCACCGCCCCCGTCAATTCCTTTCCCCTACCGCACAAGTTCCGGATGCCACAAATAGAGAGTTACGACGGAGTCAAGGATCCCCTAGATCACCTGGAGACATTCAAGACCTTGATGCATCTACAAGGGGTACCGGACGAAATCATGTGTAGGGCATTCCCCACAACACTGAAGGGTCCCGCGAGAATATGGCTCAGTCAGCTGACGCCGAACTCTATCAGCACTTTCAAAGAGTTGAGTGCTTAGTTCACCTCACACTTTATAGGGGGACACAGGTACAAGAAATCCACGGCATGCTTAATGAGCATCAGGCAGAGAGAGGACGAGACGTTAAGATCCTACATAACTCGCTTCAATAAGGAAGCGCTTTCGATAGATGAAGCCGACGACAAAATACTGGTGGTGGCCATCACAAACGGGTTGCGAAAGGACAAGTTTTTGTTCTCACTATACAAAAGCGACTCGAAGACCATGTCAGAGGTACTTTACAGGGCCACTAAGTACATGAACGCAGAAGATATGCTAGTAGCCCGGGAGGAAAAATCCAGGAAGAGAGAGCGGCAGGCGGACGTACGACAGGATCAAGGGCAAAAGAGACCAAGGACAGGAGACAGAAGGGATGAAAGGCGCCCTAAACCCTCAGGAGGGAGGTTCACGAGCTTCATACCACTAAATGCCCCGATAGACCAAGTTTTGATGCAAATCAAAGACGAGGGGCGCTGACGTTCCCAGGGAAACTGAAAAGCAACCCAAAAAAAACGACCTGGGGACAAGTACTGTCGTTTCCACCGAGATCACGGTCATGACACGACCGATTGCTATGACTTGAAGTAGCAGATTGAGGCCCTCATTAGACAAGGAAAGTTGCAGAAATTTGTAAACAAAGAGAAAGCGGATCCCAAACACCAAGAGCCGGCCCCTCGACGGGATAATGAGCGTCCTAGACCCCCCATCGGAGACATAAGGATGATTGTGGAAGGAACCGCGACTACTGGTTCTTCCAAAAAAGCTCAAAAGACGTACCTCAGAATGGTCTAGAACGTCCAGCTAACAGGCTTTGCGCCTAATATAGCACTGAAGGAAAGCCCTATCATTGGATTCTCTGAGGAAGACGCAAGGAGACTCCACCATCCACACGACGACGCGTTAGTTGTCAGCGTATGGGTGGGGGACTATAATGTTCACTGAGTATTAATCGACAACGGCAGCTCGGCAGACATTCTATACTATCCAGCATTCCAGCAAATGAGGATTGACAGAGCGCGATTGATACCAACGAGTGCTCCACTTGTTGGTTTTGGAGGAATAAGGGTATTCCCAATAGGCTCAATCACACTCTCGGTAACGGTGGGCGATTATCCGCAAGAACTCACTAGGGATGTAACATTCCTTGTGGTGGATTGCTTGTCCGCTTACAATGATATTCTCAGACGACCCACACTTAACTCGTGGAAAGCAGCAACATCGACGTACCATCTAATGATCAAGTTCCCTACGGACCATGGGATTGGGGAGTTGAGAGGAAACCAAGTGGCCGCCTGGAAATGCTACATTGCTATGCTAGAAATGAAAGATCACCATCAGACAATATGCATAGAAGAACAGCGGACCGTCGCGGAACCGGTTAAAGAGCTGGAGGAGATAATACTTGATGAGTCAAAACTTGAGAGAATGACTAGGATAGGGACATTGGCCCGCCAGCTAGTGCGTCAGGCCCTCGCAGCATTCCTCAGGAGGAACCAAGATGTATTTGCATGGAGCCACGAGGACATGCCCGGGATCGATCCCTTTGTCATGGTACACAAGCTCAACGTGAACCCTGCATCCCCACCCGTCCGGCAGAAAAAGTGAGCGTTCGCTCAGGAACGAGACCGAGCGATAGCGGAAGAGGTCAGAAAACTACTTGAGGCGGATTTTATTTGGGAAGTATACTACCTAGAATGGTTGGCAAACGTAGTCATGGTCAAAAAGGCTAACGGGAAGTGGCGAATGTGCGTCGACTTTACGGACCTTAACAAGGCATGCCCAAAGGACAGTTATCCCCTCCCGCGGATAGATGCACTGGTCGACTCAATGGCCAGACACCAGCTCCTAAGTTTTATGGATGCCTTTTCAGTCTATAATCAGATCAAGATGAAGGAAGCTGACCAAGAGAAAACGTCCTTCGTCACCAGCCAAGGACTTTTTTGCTATAAGGTGATGCCATTCGAACTCAAGAACGAGGGGGCAACGTACCAAAGATTAATGAACAAAATGTTGGCACACCAGATTGGGAGGAACGTACAAGTCTATGTTGACGACATGCTGGTCAAGAGCCTGCGTGAAAATGATCACTTGAGCGACCTCCAGGAGACATTCGATACCCTACGATCATACAACATGAAGCTAAATCCAAGCAAGTGCGTATTCGGAGTAACGGCGGGAAAATTCTTAGGGTTTATGGTATCCCAAAGGGGAATAGAGGTCAACCCAGAAAAGATACGGGCTATCATGAAGCTAGAACCGTCAAGGACAATAAAGGACGTGCAAAGCTTGAATGGCAAAGTTGCGGCCTTGAACAGGTTCGCCTCTAAAGCGATGGACAAATGTCTACAGTTCTTCCACATCCTAAGGAAATCATTTGAGTGGACGGATGAGTGTCAGAAGGAATTTGAAGACTTGAAGAAATACCTCGCCTCTCCACCATTGCTCAGCCCGTCCAAGCCAGGAGAAGACCTCTATTTGTACCTAGTAGTTTCGCGGGTAGCAGTGAGCGCGGCCTTAGTAAGAGAGGAGGAAGGAATTCAGTGACCCGTCTATTTCATAAGTAGGGGATTCTGAGGGGCAGAAGAAAGGTACCCCCAGATGGAGAAGCTTGCCTTCGCACTGGTAACTGCAGCCCGAAAGCTCAAACCGTACTTCTAGGCCCATACTATCATCGTCTTAACGGATTAACTCCTAAAAAGAGCAATGAGCAGCCCTGAAGCTGCCGGGACGAATGGCTCTGTGGGCGATAGAGCTGAGTGAGTTTGACATACATTATCGACCGCGAACTGCAATAAAGGGACAAGCAGTGGCAGACTTCATTGTCGAGTACACCCAAACGGAGGACAAGGGGGCACACACCCTCAGACAGTGGAACATCCACATGGACGGATCTTCAAACAAGCAAGCTGGAGGCGTCGATGTGTTAATTCAAACCCCTGACAGAGAGAAAATCAAGTGTATGATTCGGCTAGACTTCCTAACGACTAACAATGAGGTCGAGTATGAAACGTTGGTGGTAGGATTAGACCTCGCAAAGGCAACAGGTGCCGAGGATATGGTTGTACATTGCAATTCGCAAGTAATAATCAATCAGATTAGCGGCGTCTATGAGTGTAGGGGCGAAAGGATGAAGAAATATCTGGAGGAGGTCAGGAGTCGGATCGGCACTCTCCAAGTCACATTCGTCCAAATCCCAAGGGAGGAGAACAAATGTGCTGATCGTCTTGCAAAAGCAGCCTCTGCAGAGCTTATGACGGTCCTCGATCAGGTATTGTCGTTTATCCAAAATTCCTCGATTATTGACAACGGAGCAAAAGTGCAGGAAGTGAATCCCGAAAACAATTGGACTACGCCATTAATAGCATACCTGAAGACAGGCACGCTTCCAGACGAACGAGACGTAGCAAGAAAACTGAAAGTCCGAGCCTTGCGATTTGTAATGATCAATGATGTCTTATACAAAAGGGGATTCTCACGACCGTACCTAAGGTGTTTAGGCCACGAAGAAGCAGACTACGTAATGAGAGAAGTCCACGAGGGTATCTGCGGAAATCATTCGAGGGCACGGTCCTTAGCGCACAAAATGATCCGAGCAGGGTACTATTGGCCTACAATGCAGAAGGACGCACAAGCCTACGTCAAGACTTGCGACAAATGTCAAAGGTTTAGCAACCTAATCAGGCAACCAACCGAGGAGCTAACATCTATGATGGCTCCCTGGCCGTTCGCCCAATGGGGACTAGATATCATGGGCCCTTTCCCGATGGCTGCACGACAGTTGAAATTTCTAGTAGTAGGGATCGACTATTTCACTAAGTGGGTGGAGGCAGAAGCCCTGGCAACTATCACAGAGAGGAACATCCGAAGTTTTGTATGGAGAAATATCATATGCAGGTTCGGGATACCAAGAGTACTCATCTCCGATAACGGAAAGCAGTTCGACAACAAGGCGTTCCAAGATTTCTGCTCGGAACTAGGCATCAGGAATCACTATTCGTCACCCGCACACCCACAGGCCAATAGGCAAGTCAAAGTCACCAACCGGTCCTTGCTCAAAATCATCAAGACCTGGCTCGAGGGGGCAAAAGGCATCTGGCCTGACGAGCTATCAAGTGTCTTATGGGCATATCGTACTACGACAAGAACGCCCACTGGAGAAACACCATTTATACTAGCCTACAGAAGCGAGGCTATCATTCCAGCAGAGATAGGGCTTACGAGCTATCGGGTGGAAAGCTACAACAACGATAAGAATGAAGAGGCTCTGCGGCTATAGCTAGACCTAGTCGACGAAGTCCGGGCTACAGCAAAGCAGAGGTTGGCTCGATACCAGAACCTCATGGCAAAATACTACAACTTCGATGTCAGACACAGAGATTTTCAGATTGGAGACCTTGTGCTACGGAAGGTGATGAGAGCAGCTAAAGATCCTTCACAAGGAAAACTTGGCCCTAACTGGGAAGGATCCTACAAGATCTCGTCATGGCAGAGGAAGGGGACCTACCACCTTGAAACCATGGACGAACGGAAGCTACAACACCTATGGAACACGGAGCACCTTCGAAAATACTACCAGTAGAGACGGTGTGAAGATACGAAGAACATCAGCATTCCCCATTTTCCCAGTTTTTCATTTTCCTAGTTTTTATTTCAATCGGTTCTTTCTATAAGTACCTTTTTTAAGCCCAAGGGGGTAGGCATTTTTGACTTATTACAAACATATGGTTTTCGTTTAATTAATAAGAGGAAAATTTAGACTCGACTATGTTTGTTAACTATGGACGGAGAAAAATTAAGTCCACAAGCTGGACGGATCATCCTAAAACGATGATAACTCTTGAAGTCCAAACAACGGACGGATAAGAAACAATGTCCACAAGCTAGACGGGTCATCCTGAAAGGATGATAACACTTAAAGTCCAAAGAATGGACGGATTATCCTAAAGGGATGATAACTCTTAAAGTCCAAATAACGGACGGACAAGAAACAACGTCCACAAGCTGGACGGGTCATCCTGAAAGGATGATAACACTTAAAGTCCTAAGAATGGACGGATCATTCATCCTAAAAGGATGATAACTCTTAAAGTCCAAATAATGGACGGATGAGAAACAAAGTCCACAAGCTGGACGGATCTTCCCAAAAGGATGATAACTCTTAAAATCCAAGTAACGGACAGACAAAAAGCTAAATCCACATACTGAACGGACCATCCTAAAAGGGTGATAATTCTAAGTCCAAAGAATGGATGAATCATCCTATAGGATGACAACCCTTAAAGGAACGAAGAATGGACGGATAAAAAGCTAAGTCCACAAGATTGGACGGATCGTCCCCATAAAATTAAAAGAGAATGGACGAAGCACATAAACTGAACGGAGTCCATCTAATAACATTAAATATACTTAAAGTAAAATGACTGCATTTCACAAAAATAAAATAAAGGTCGACGGACCTTGCAGAGTTTAACAAATATATAAAGAAAAAACCCCAGATGGGCAATGTTCAGAAACCCCAAAACATGACGGGGCGTTAGAAATTGTTCTACACTTAAAAAAAAAAAAAAACTAAGTTATTACAAATCTTCCACAGGAGCCTCTCTCTCTTCAACATGACGGTCCTGGTCATCCTTAGCTTGGCTTTCAACAACGGTCTGGTCTGCAGGAGCTTCACGGACAGGAAGGTTCTCGTCAAAGAGAGCGTCTGTATCTTCTGACTTGATGGGTTGAAAAAATGTTGGCTCGGGGCAGTGATAGCGACGCGGACAGGTCCACCTCCGGGTGCAAAGTCTTCGCCTGGCGAATGGCGTCATCAAAATCATCGTTATATGCAAGACTCAGTTCCGTGATCAGGGTGTCGGAGTCACGATACTCGCGTATCGTGACCTCCTTTGCCTGACGGACCTCATTGTCTTTCTCCTCCAAAGCTTTCTTTAAATGGTCCGTCAGCTTGATACATTCGTCCCAAGCCGTCTCAGCCATCTTAAGTTTTTGCTCCTGGACGACCTTCCAGGCCTTAAGCTCAAGTAGCTCGTCCTCCAGCACCTTGGCTTTCTCACGTACACGGCCAATGGTCGTCTTATGGTTGAGACACAGTCCCATCATGCCCTTCATCATGATCATGGCCTGAAAAACAACAAAAAACATAAGTAAAATATCAAAGGCAAAAAGAAAAGGGGTGAAAGGACAGACAAAATGATGACGGATGAGTTACTTGTGCAATATTGAAGAGGCCTGTCTCTCCCATCGCCTCTATCGAGTGGTTCCCCAGGTCTTCGTAGTCGTCAGTAGTGATGATGGACGACAGCCTCTTAAGAGCATACTTGGAGTCCTCACGGAGTAGGACGGGGGGCTTCTTCTGGCTGCCGGACGGACCTGTCATTAGGCCCTTACCAGCCTCATGCTTGACCGGGGTGACCGTCTTATTCCCCCCCAGCCATCAAGCCAATGACGGGCTCCAGGGAAACCTTGGGCTGTTTGGGTGCACGGTCACCTTCACGGGCTGTTTTCTCTTAAGAGTTTGTTTGCTGGAGCCCGTCCCCATAGGGTCCGTTCTAGCCTCTTTGTTTTTTGCAGCTTGAAGTCTGATAGCTGCTTGCCTTTTAGCGTCCTCCATCTTTGAAAGAGGTAGACGGGTTAAAAAAAAAAAAAAGAGATAAAAGATCAAGGAGGGGTGACGGACTTACGTTGACGGGTGCGCTTCTCGTACTTAAGTGCCACTGGGGTTGGCTCGAGCTCGTCGCAATACCAGTGAAGGGTGTTGAGACTGACGAGCTTAGCCCAGGTCCGTTCCTCAGGTTTTGTCTTTGCAAAAATTTTCTCAAGGAAGCTGAATTCCTCGAGAGTGATTTGTGGACGCCGTCGAATTGTGCCAAAGAAGATGGACGTTAAAAAATGCAATAAATATTAAATAAACTAAACTTAATCATTTCTACACGACGAGCCATACCAGATGGGTTTAAAACGCCCCAAACTGTGTCGACGGGCATGTAATCCGTTTCCCTTGGATGACACATCCAACCATCTCCCTCGACGAAGAAATAACGGCTCTTCTAGTCTCTGTTTGAGTCTGGGGTTCATATATCACTTTTAGGACGGGGCTCCTAGGGACGAAGCTATACATTCCCCTTGATTTATCTATCTCGTCTGGACGGTAGCAGTGAAGGAACTCCCTTATCGTAAGCCTTCTTCTACCGTCCAACGTAGCTCCGTACAGGACCTCCATCGCTATAAAGACCCTCCAGGCGTTAGGAGATACCTGGCTAATGGATAAACCTAGGTATTTAAGGAGCTCACGATGAAGAGAATTTAGAGGGAACCTTAGGCCTGCCTTGAGCATCTGTTCATACACCCCTACGCCGTCCACTCCTTCATAATAGCATTTTTCTGACATGTAGGGCAGACGGAGTGGGATGTGATCTGGGATTTGGTAACGGGCCCTAAGGGTATTAAAGTGAGGTTCTTTAATGGTGGATGTAAAGGTGTGCACCGTCCACTCTGGAAGCATGATGAACTCCCTAAGTCCATCAGCTCCCACGACGGATCTAACTATTGGCTCTTCGTCGTCAGCTGAACCCTCCTTTATTTCAATCATCTCCATATCCTCATTTGTTGAGGACAGGGAGGATGAAGACGGACTACTCTCCTTGCTCAGAGCGTTTTGGTCTTTGGGACCTGATGGGTATACCTTTTCGTAGTCCGCCCCGTCATGGACGACTGACTGGTTACTTGACGCACTAGACATGGCCTACATGTAATGACAAAACCTAAGACTCTGACGGGTTTGGAAAGAGTGACGGGGGCATAAAGTCTAAAAAATACATAGCATTAAAAAGTAAATAAAATTAAAAAGAGGACGGATAGAGGAATGCTTACCAAAATTTTGGAATGAGCAAGAGGTTGCAGACGATGGGTATAAGAGTGAACGGAGTATTCTCTGACAGGTATGACGAACTCGCTTTGCCAATTTTTTCCAGTAAAAAGTAGAAAAATGAGGGGCGGAGGGGTCGATATTTATAGAAGATGTGCACGGAAGATGAAGTGACACCTCATTCTAAAACAACGACCATTGAAGGGGTGACACTTGGCACAGATCATAAATGTGTTACTTCTAACCTGTCAGTGTACGGAGATAAGTTCACGGTGCTAGGTATCATAGTCAATTGATCGAGGTTTTAAAACCGTCACCCCATGGGTCCGTCTGCTCAGACGGACCCATCGGGTGAAGGGGCAACTGAAAGGGAAAAAAATATAGGCTTCAATACCTAGTGTGATGGAATGGGCTAATTATGGTTCGTGGGCTGAAAAGTAGACGAGCCTATTATGTGCAAGGCCTGTTGTGGATGGACCCGGAGTGGACGGATGACAGAGGAAAGGTCTGATCAGCCATGGGCCTGCTGAACCTCTTAATGGGAATACTTGTGGCCCATTCTCAGAAAGCCTTAAACAGAATCCTAGTGAAAAGTGGATTCTAGAGTCTACGTATATTGGTGAAGATCTTCCCTATAAGGAAAAGACTTGTCCACCACGTTTTGGACTCTTAAAGGTGATTTCTACAAAGAAAGGACTTCGACTCCAAGTAAAAGAGTGAAACTTTTGACTACTATAAAAGCCCCAATACTCTCAAAAATCAAGGTACGCGTAATTAAACCTCTCTAGCACTCTGGAGTTGTAAAAGGATCTAACTTGACATTCGGAAGGCATTTGGCCAGCACCACACCGGTGCTCTCAGTAGGTTCTTTTTCTCTTCCTTATTGCGCAGATGATTTTTGGAGTGTGTGGGCGACGTGTAATTCATTGGTGATTTTTCAATATCATCAATTACAATGAACACCGCTTTAATAAAAGAAAAGAAAGAAAGAAGTGAATTTTTTTTTGAAAGTTGTAAAACTTATTACACTAAGCTTATAAACTGTTCAAGAACTTGGAGTACCTTCCTCTATTGGGAATGGCATTGCATCACAAAGGCTATTAGAAGGTACAGAAGAGTGAGTTCTCGTGACTTGGCCATTTTGTTGTGGTTTTGTTGGGAGCTTTGTGACTAACGAAGGAGAATTGGTTTCCCAAGCATGGAGATTAGATTTCAGGTTATTTATAATAAATCATTAACAGATGGCTTTTCAATACCATTTGACCCTTACCATTATCCCGAAGGGTGTTGTAATTTGATCCTTGTGAATTATAATTTTCGGTCCATTACTCTAGAACTAGAAAAACGCATTAGGGAAATGTCATGAAACTTTATTGGTAGATGCCAATGACCTCAACGGTCTAGAGAGACCTCCAAGAGGGTCTCGGGTTCGAGACCCCGTAGGGGCAGGGGTGGGGGTAGATTTAGAATATTTCTAACCATGACCAAAAAAAAAAAAAAAAAAAAAACCTTTATTGGTAGATCTTTAAGTTTAGACGTGGGATTATTCGGTGCAATCCTTAAAGATAAAGAGAGATTAGCAGGTGATTTCCAAAAGAGGAGAGGAATAACTAAGAGCTCTAGTAGTGGTTGGTTCTTTTTTTTTTTTTTTTTTTTTTTTTTTTGAGAAAAAAAAATAGTAGTGGTTGGTTCTAGTTAATTGAATTTGTAATATTTCTTGTCATATTGAATAAGATATCTTGCATGCAAAAAAAAAAATTGGCCCATATAGGTTTAAATCCTATCACATCTATAATTAAATAATAAAAAAATGTAATAGGTCTGATTTTTTTTATATAAAACTTTTATTTTATTCTTGAGCAAACAGGAATTTTTGTCTAGAAGGCTCGGTCCATTTTCCAATTTTTTCTAAAGAATTTCTAAAGTAGTAATCCTTAAAGTTTGTATGTAAAATGATCTAATTCAGTCGTTAAATTTGCCTAATTTTTCAATTTAGTTTGTAGAGTTTCAAAAGCTTGTAATATGATTACTCTATTTTTTCCTTTTTATATCCTTATATTTTTCCCATAATTTTCTTATTGGCCAGACGGCCCAGACATGTTAATAGAGAATTATTCAGAAAGTGAAAAATCTCGTTCTATATATATTTTTTATATTAAAAATGAATTTCATGTCAATTTCACGTAATTGAGCCACTATGGTAGCTATATGGCACTTTGAAAGTAATTAAAATATTATTGTTAGAATTATCATCAAAGTAATTTATATAATATTTAAAAGTAGCATGTCAGTCTACTTTGATCCATTTTGGTCAATTTCAGTCTACTTCAGTTCATTCAGTCTAATTAGGTCTTATATGGTTTACTTTAGTCCATGTAAGTCAATTTCGGTTGATTTGGTCTAATTCAGTCCACTTCTACCCATTCAGTGCATTTAGGTCTACTCGTTCCATTTTGGACTAATTGGACCTTAAATATTTGATTCTTTTTGTAGATTGAATTCTCAGTTTTTGACTCAAAAATTCATTTTTTTTCTTAGATTTTGGGTAAAAGTATGAAATTTTATTCTATTTAGGCCAAGCTCTTTAGTTTTAGGCTAATAAAAAAAAAAAAAAAGGCATTAGAAATTAGAGATATTGGCCATAAAAAGGCAATAAAAATGATATATAGTCACATGAATACCTTAAAATTCAAATTTTAATAACATATGCATTAATGGAAAGGAAACAAATTCTACAATTCTAAACTTATATAATAATTTAAATTTAATGTTATATGTGTTCCATGGAATGAGGGTTTACAATTTTTTTCAAATATTCTTGGATATGTTCAAATTAGTTAGCCGATTATGGTATATATTTTTTTTAAAAAATTAATAATAATTTTCTCATTTATATAAAACAATATTATAATTATGTAATTTAAATATTTTTATTAAATTACGTTATATATATCATTGTTGAGTGCAAAATACATTGTATGTTCCATTACATAAAATTTATAAAAATAAAAAATACTTTTAAATAATACATGCACTATTTAACATACAAATATTACATTATATTCTTATAAAATAATTATATTACATTTTTCAATGCATCGTGTGACTTTGCGACTAGTTTATATCTATATATTATTAAAAGCTGAAGCGTAGCGTTTAATGCTGCTGCTGCTCTCACGTTGTGCCACATCAGCTACCATGTCATTTTTTTTTAATATAATTTTTGTCCTATAATTTAAAAATGGTTTTTACAATTTTCAGATCTATAAATGCAACTTACTACTTATTTATTTACTTCCACTATCACCCTATAATAAATCTAGCCTACTACTTATTTATTTACTTCCACTATCACCCTATAATAAATCTGTATAATTAATCCAGCCCACCTCTTCAGCTACCATGTCATTTTTTTTTAATATAATTTTTGTCCTAAAATTTAAAAATGGTTTTTACAATTTTTAGCTCTATAAATGCAACTCACTACTTATTTATTTACTTCCACTATCACCCTATAATAAATCTAGCCTACTACTTATTTATTTACTTCCATTATCACCCTATAATAAATCTGTATAATTAATCCAGCCCACCTCTTATTTATTTAGTTTCACTATCAAGTCCAACCCAAAACCTTTTCAGTTCAGTTTTAGGGTTTTGTGTGAGCCTTTTTCAACTTAAAGGGAAAAAAAAATTGGAAAAGTGTAAATATTAAAAATAAATAAATGTTAAAAACAATTATAGGAAAATTGGAAAAAAAAAAAAAAAAAAAAAACCTAAAGCTTGAAAGGCTTCAACGTTTTTTTTTTTTTTTTCC